>NC_087066.1:65497604-65595768 GCF_963678635.1 Symsagittifera roscoffensis
ATCAATTTAGAAATACTAGCGCATGACTCGCACCTCCGGTGCTTAATAAATATGGCTGAAAATGAAGACAACTTGAACATGAAAATGAAGCTTTTAATGAAGTGGAAATACAAAACAGTCGAAACAGAAAAGATAAACTTAAAACATGTATAAAACAAGCAAAGAAAAATTGAGAAAAGATTGAAAGAAGACAAAAAGATAATTAGAAAAGGTAGATAAAAAAGAAAGATACTACTATGTGCAAACTGAATTACCTTAAAAAAAATAATCGAAACAAAAATTATTCACATAAAAAGATGGATAATTAAAAAGCAAAAAAACAAGATTGACACAAAATAGAAAAAAGATATTAAAAGATAGATACAAAAGATTGGATACACTCACTTAGCCTACCCTATATGACGATCAATTTGTTATGCAGTAGTACTTAATGGAAAAAACAAAAAAAAAACTTTTTCAAACATGAAGCAAAGACGAAAACTATTTATTTTTTTGAACCACTTACCTTCGCTGAAATATGGTCTCAAAAACGGGTACCAAAATGGTAGGCATAACGATCCATTTTTTGAAAAAATTCGCAATTTTTACGAAACATGACTGAGACACACGAATCGTTCGTCATTTTTTCTCTTAAATGCGATTGCGCCAAGCCTTCTCTTAAATGCGATTGCGCCAAGCCAGTCACCTAATCGCTTATTGCCTCTACCGCTCTGTTTTTCCTTCGGTCGGCTACCTAGAATCCTTTTGCTCGCTACCTTGTTGTTGTTATTGCTCCGTGGACTACTCTGAGAATATCTACGCGAGTTCTTCTACGACTAGTAGGGGATTTTTCCACATATCTTCGATGGTAGCAGATATTGGGTTGGCCGGGCAGTTGAAAAGATGATGGCAGTCTTCGATGCTGGAGTTGCAATTGCTGCAGAGCTCTGATTCAATGTCCGGTTGTAATCGGTGTCTGGTTACGGCTAAGTTCTTCTTCGTCTTTCGATATCTCAGGAGTGGGTCTTTTTAAGACTCTGTTCTGCTGGCTTTTGGCTCTCTCTTCGGCGACTGCATGTGTGTGTAGCTGTTTCAGTGTCTGTTCAAGATCGTCTGTTAGAAAACTAGCGACTTCTCACTTGAACTGGCATGCAATGTCATCTTCTTGTCTCTGCCGGTACTCTGTTGCTCAAACGTCCAGAGGTGATTGCAGGGGTGGGTATCTTGAGTTGCTTTGGCAAGGAATTGGTTGTTGAGTAGGTGGTGGTGGCCGGCGACTTTAAGCATCTTGCGTTCATTATGTAGATGAAGAAATTTTTGCTAAAAAGTAAATTTCAAACGTTTTCGCAACTATGTGCATCGTCAGGATTTTTACAATAAACTACTCTAAATGACGATAAAACATCAATTTACAAATGTTATTTACAATAAATCACATACAATTTGGTTCTAAACCATCATGATAAAAAATTAGCCAATCACAGTTGACCTCTAAATTACTATTAAGATTAAAATACTTTTAACCTCTAAAATTAATTAAACATTTTAAAATTAATTTGTCTGGAAGTTTCTGAGTCATAATTTCGATTTAGACATGTACGTTTTGAATAAAAAACCAAAAATATTTTGGGACTAAATTTTCAGTGTTAACTCCCTGCTCCTAAACTCATCGCGCGTGTTCAAGCCCGGTTTCTCTGTAACATTCGTCTACTGCAGTCACACATGAGGCTTAAGAAAAATAGGCCCTATAACCACTGGCTCAAGGGTCAGGGACACTATCTCTTGTGTTTTTCTACCTCAAGAACGGTCGGAGCCAGTTCGGTTCGCTTGTGACATGAGACTACGACCCGTTACAGCTTAAAGGCTACTACTAAAATATCCCCCCACTCTAGAATTAGAAACGTCCCCATACTTAGGTCTCTAGATACCCAAAATACATGAACGCCGTTAAAAACCGGGTTGGAACAATCCGTTAAGTTACTTTTTATTAGACAGTGTAACTTTGATCCATTTCAGATGGATCAACCTAAAACTCGCCTTACCTCAACATAACAATCATAAAACACACTCTAGAAATTTAAATTAAGGACTCACATGTTGATGCGCTCAAGCACAGGAAGTAATTAAATGGGTGAGCAACTCTAGAATTAACTAAAGTAACTAGATAAGTTCAATGTTTATCAGTTTGAATGGTAAGGGTAAGTTTGAACTCAAGAACGAAGTCTTATGTGGACCATTGGGACACTCAAGCTGTCCACCTTTCCGTCGAAGGTTCACTCTGGTCCAGTTCGAATAATTACTCTCTCGGGAATACTCTGTCTTCTATTTCAGATAGGACAGCTCTACTCTTGTTCACTATGATGGAAATTGCGAATAGCAATTTCCCACTCGTTTTTATCTGACAACTTTCCCGCAATTGTTCTAAAATTGTTCTCCTTTCTTTTTCTGATTTTCAGTTCTCGCGAGAAAATCGTGCATGACATGTTCCATTCGAAATTTTAAAAATTTAAATTTCACTCCAAAATCAAGTGTTTTCTGCTCTTCTCAAGGTCAAACTTCCAAATATGACCGACTGGCACATACTCCCCGGACTCGAGATCGATGTCCTCATCGCGCGCTGTCTTCTGCCAGTGAGTCCCAGAAAAAACCGAGTGTTGCTCAAGATACAGTGCCAGTGGTCATTTACAGAAGTTTGCAGCAGATTTAAGATTATCTACACCCCAAAATTCACGACCATTTAAAATTTTCACACTATTGCTAAACAGCAACCAAAATCTGCATTTACCTGCACCTTTGAATTTTCGCTTTTCAAGCCAATCATTTAAAAATCTCTTTTGTCCTATTCAATCAGGAAATTGTCATGCAGCATTTTGATTTATATAATAGATATAGTATATTAGTAACAATATTTGCTTTGTTAAAGTTTCTTTTTCGTGAATCCAAGTTTCACTCGGATTCACACTCAAGCCCCCTTTCCCTCTCAAGACTCAAGATCCATCCGATTTGCCCATTCATCTCGTACTCTTCGCCTTGGAGGTACTGCATCCTGAAGTGCTAGATGCGGCAAACTGTCTCAACAGTTCCTCTTCATCATCGGAACTAATCACAATCTCCTCCCAAGCCTTCAGCTGTTCATAGGATCGCATCCATTCTCTCTGCTCCTGCAATCTCTTTGCTTGGTTGGGTAGTGCCTTCACCCTAGCTTCTCGGTTCAAGCAAAAGGAGTTGTGCAGGCTCAAGCTCACGTTCTTCGCCAGGTCTTCCTCTAGTATCGACTCCCTCGCTTTGGTATTGTCTCTAGACATCTTACCCACTCTCTTCCATCCCGTCGTGATCGCATTACGATGGGTTAGCAGGGGTCTCTTGAAAGCTTCCGGCCCAATCTCGGCCTGGAACTGTCGATACTCCTTTTGATGTTTTCTCATGTGATCTTTCGTTGCCCTGTACAACCAAGACGTCAGTGTCGCCCGAAACCATGGAAAGTACCTCAAGCGACTCCATACGTGCTTGACTTCCGTCGGTATGGCGAATACTTTGCACGCAGTCTCAAACAACTCGAGTCTCCTGCTGTAGTCTATCGCGTATATTGACTCAGCCGTTGGCGTCGTCGCCTCCCGATACTTCGTTATATTCTCTTCTATCCATCTCAGAGCTAACATCGTACTCACTACTAAGAGTGTCACCTTCTGCCGGTGATCCGGTAGTCCGATCGACCGAATCTCTTCCACATCCCACACCAGGCAAAGGTTCTTGTGATCTGGATACCACACCGTTTGTGCCAAACAGTGGCATGGGCATTCCCCATGAGAGATCTCAATGCTCCTGAGATTACGCTCCCCTGAGGCTTCCAAGAGAGGCTCAAGCTCCATCATTTTCTCGTGCATCGTGTCGTTTTCTTCCAGGTTCGGAGTACTTCCCACAGGTTTCCCGATCACGTTTTGTCTCTCGTGATCGCTTGTGTTTTCTCTTTCCAACTTCAGAAGATCTTCTCCCCAGATTTCGCTTAAGTCATCTCTCAATTCTTTTGGTACTGTCCCTTTGATTTTTCTCAACAACTTGTGCGAGTGATGCGACATCCGAGCCAACCTCACGCACTTGGGCACTGAGAAGGCCTTGTCCACCAGTATTCTCTGGCTGGACACTTCCACCATCGCCATGTGTAGCGGGTAGTGACTTCCGCACAAGTTGGCCATCATTGACCCTATCAGCGATTTCGCGTTCAATGGCAAGCCATAAGCTTCGCTCAGGGGAAATCCCATTTCCGCCTCAAGACCAACTTTCCAGCTCCGGATGTGTTTTTGAGTCACCTGCAACACCCCGGGCCATGATTCTACGCTCAACGCCGTCACTAAATGATGTTCAGACTCCAGTCTCTCCAGTGCCTGCAGACCACACATTCTCGAGAAGAATCCGAGAGCTGTCGCTATATTCACCGTGGTTCTCGCGTAACATTCCGCTATTATTTGCACTTCACTTTTCTCCCTTTCTGTGATGTCTTCGAACCAAGTGACCAGGTCTTCTTTTTGAAACGACAGTATTCTGACGCATGACCGTCCATCGCAGATGTGCTCTCCGTTCCCACACGTCGAATCCAGACAGCTACCCGGCTCCAATTTCTTCGCTGACCCGGGGTCGCTCGTCCTTTCGCTTGGCTCTTGCATCTGGGGTGTGATTAGCTTATGTAGCACACTCAACTCCGCCAGATCTTCATCTTCCGTTGGTGCTAACCTCACTCGCTCGGTGGTTTCCTCGATTAGACTCGCATGGGGATGTGGACACCAGGAGGGTCTTAGTAGCTTCCATATCACTCCCAAGTTCGTGGTTAACAAGCCATCTCCACCGCCCATGCTCACTTCAACTCTCTTGTTTGAGCGCGGTATGCTCATCACCTCTGGTGTTTTCTCAAGAATCAGGCCCAGGCTCGGCCCCTCTTTCTCCACCGCGTCTATCTCCATTATCCTTTCTGTCCAAAACTTCAGTAGCTCCGCTACCTCATGGTTTCTGTGGGCTCCTCCAGCTTCCGAGTCTAAGAAGGGATTGTAGGCTATTCCCATCACTCCAGACACATATTGGTATTCCCCCTTCTCACTGAGTCTCGAGTACTGTTCTGACGAGGCCAGGTTACGGTGAACATCATGTTCTTCCTCGAACTTCTTATTAGAGAACCTCCGTACCTCGTCCAGCTTTCGATGGTTCTCTAAGGATAGTCTGGAACCATCTTCTTTCTCTATTCCTGTACTCTGATATACGTTCAAGATGATCGTTGAGACTCTTCTCTCCATGGTCTTACTTCCACTTGCTCTCTGGTGGCATGCCAGGATGGTGCTATCAGACATCATTGACATTGTCCATCTCAAGAAACATGTGGCATCTTTTCTTCTAGCCAGGCTCAAGCCTGAATTGTCCCTGGCCACGTGTTGCATCAGTGCCTGATACACCTCTAGCTTCTTGCTTCCCAACTTCAGCCTGTCATACGAGGTCAATGTCTCCAACTCTACTCCCACCAGACTCCAGGTGAACATTAATTGTCCCGCAGTTCTAACGAAGGGATTCGCCATTAGTGGCGGTGCTGATGAGGATGTTCTCATCGCCTCTTCAAAATGATCCTTCAACAAACTCTGCCAGGATCTCTTCAGATGACTTGCCATCTCTATCTTATTAACCTCGGCTTTTTGCTGGGTGGCCCAATTGCGTCGCCTGCGAGCTATTCCACTGTCCAACTTCTTCAAGCAGTCCTCCATTTCCTTCAATGTTTCGAGGGCCACCCACCACGTCCGGGAAGTGTTCCTCGTCTTGTTCCTCTCCAATGGATCACTCGTCACTTGTTTGCCCATGTCCTGATGTGCCTTCGAGATCCATTCTTTGCCGATCTCCACTTCCCCTACCTGTCCGTTCGTTGAACCTCTCTTCACGTTTACCTTCTGAGGCTTGAAGTCTTCTTCTGACGTAGAACTGGTGGAAACCTCTATTTCCTTTTCTACTTCAAGTGGTTTCCTGAGCTCCGAGCTGTTCTTGTATGCCGCCGTCTTGCATCGGGCCAAAACGATGGGCGCCGTCTCTCTCAAGTTCCCTTCCGAAACAGCATCCACTGAAGGACTACCCCATCCTTCCACTTCTCTCTTCCTCTTGCGAGTCTTCACATCTCTGCTCGAGGGTGTTGTGGCTATCATCATTGATTCGACCTCTCCATCCACTCCTTCCAACTCTTGTCTCCCCCCTGCTCGAGCCTTAAGGATATTAGTACTTTTAATCATATTACTAGTCCCAACCTTATCCCTTTTTATATCATCAACCATTTTATCCACAGTTTTTTGTTTCAGAGTAGAGCTGTCCTCACATTTCTCTTTTCTAGTCTTCGATCGTGCGTTCCTCAGCTCCACTAGCTTGTTCAGCAGCTCTTTTCTTGCTTTCTCATCCAGGCCCGTTCCTATCAGGAGCGGTTCCCCGAATCTCACTACTGCGTCCCACAGTTCCTTCTTGAACTTGTCCAGCGTCGTCTCGCTGCCCACTTCTCGATTGAATTCCTCCAGGAACTCCTGCCAAGCGTCATCCTCGAGAGATCCCAAGAATATGTCCCTGTTCCCTTCGAACGTGTTCTTCCCCCTTTCCTCCGAGCTCAAGAGTAACATCCCCATATTGAAGGTCTCACCTGCCAATGGCAACTCTAGGTTCTTCCGCGGGGACGGGTTCAGAGGTGGTGTGGCAGTATCTGCCCAATTCTCTTCGCTCAAGTCTTTCAACAGCTCTTGAGTGGTGAGTTCCTCCCCTGATGGCCCTGGTTCAGGTGTATTCCCCACCTCCATGTCTTCTCCAGCTTCACTGAGAGTTTCATCCATACTCTCTTCCTCTGATTCATTTCTTCTTCTCTCGAGAATTCTTTTGAATCGATCCTCAACGGGTCCACTCCTCTTGTCTCCAGGCGTGTCTACAGACAGTGGTGACGGTGTCGTAGGATCCAGCTTTTTATATTCCGTCAGGGCTACATGCAGTTGACCTGCTGCATCTAGTTCTGTTCCCTCCTGTGTCACTTCTACTTGTTCCAAGCCATAGGGCGCCTTATATTTTCTCGTGGCAAATTTCATGTCGTCCACCAGTGCGACGTGTCCCTCCATCACGATCATCCTGCCATCATCCCATATGGGTAGCATATTCTCAAGTCCTTCCTTTTCAAGAGTCCTCAAGACTTTCCGCACCTCATATCCAGGGGGCTGCGAACCTCTACTCTTTTTCGCTTGCGTCGTCCACGAATTTACCTTCATCTCGCTGGTGTGGAAGTAGACTGCCGCCGTGTAGCCGATGAACAGGGGATCCCAGCCATCCGTGAAATGCCTCTGCGTTTCCTCCGTCATCATCTTCGCCATTATGGAGGGAACCACCAAGGGACTATTCATTCCCAAGGTCATCCTCCTGACTGTCGGGAACTCAGGCATGGTGGCTGGTAGGATTTCTTTCTCCATTATGGCCTCCAGCTCCCTCTTGACTAGTGCAAAGCACTCCTTCCAGGCGGGGATTCTCAAGACTTCTCGTCCGTTGGCCGTCAATGGGTTTAGGTTCCAAAACTTTGGATACATTTCAATGGGGCCCTCTCGCTTGCCTCCCATTCTACATTGCATTTGTCCCCTGAAGTTGCACACCATCATCTCGGCATCTTTCACTTTTCCGAAGAGTACCGTGTTGCTCATACGCGCCCTGAGCACCTCCTGCTGACACCAATTCAGCGCTGTACCATCCAGTACGCTGATGAGACTCAAGTGCGTCACCGAGTGACGATACGTTATCACCAGGGGATCTGGAAACGCGTACGTCACTGCTGGACCATAGATGCAGGTCACCACCTCCTCTAGACCCCGGATTATCCCCATTGGGTCCGACCTCATTGCCAGGCACAGGTCCGTCAACAGAGGCATCCCTCTGTTCGCCTTCTCCCATTCTTCTCTCGAGGTTGGGTTCTCATCTTCACCCGTCATGTATCGATTCTGCATCATGAGGTATTGCACCAGCAGTGTCTTCAACCCTGCGGCACACTTGTAGGAGCTGGTTTCAGTGCTCGTGTGGACTCTCCCCATAGACAGAGGTTCTCCATATTCCATTAACCGATGAAACGACACCAATTCCCCATGGGTCAAGAGTATTAGTGCCAGATACCCATCAACTCGAAGTGTCTCCACTCCTCGACTAAACATGTATGCTGGGCCCATGTTGAACAAGTATCTGGGGTAAACCAAATACAGAGCCAAGAGCAGGCTGATTGACATGCCCAGTATCTCCTGTACGAAGGCTCCGAAGATAGTCGCCGTGGTGCCGAACACTCCTGCCAAGAATTCTCTCTCCCAGCAAGGACTCAAGAACTTGAGAATCTCGTAATCTCTCCTAGTCTTCAATTCGCCGTTGGCGTGCTCTCTCCAAAATCCTCCAATCGTCACTTCATTGGCGGCCGAGACAAATCTAACCACCGTCATGTCTCTCGTTTCCGCTAGCTCCAGTTGCTTCTCTAGAAAACTCCAGATTTGTTTCACGAGGAGTGGTGCTTCCTCCCTCGTTTTATTCGTGACGTTCTCCAGCCTTGGTGTCAGGAATGGCCACCAGCCATTCTCTTGAGTCAAGCGATATTTCATCGAATCTAACTGTTTCTCCGTCTCGACCACATTTCTTCTCTCGTTGCTGGGACCTCTAGTCCTGCTGGTGGAATTTGCGACTTTCACATCCATACTCCGGAACCACAGGCTGGCCGTCAACTGGTTTATCGCCGTGTGGTCGTCCCCGATGACTGGGCTGAACTTGAGTTGTCTAGCAAAGTTCGATATCTCTAGCAAGAGTACCTCATCCAATACAATCAGGACGTCGGCCAGTCCATAAAAGCCCCTCAGTGCATGAGATATGTCAGCCCATGCCGCCGGCAATTCTGATTTGTAAAGCCTCAAGTTCAATGGCTCCAGCTCTCGATTGGGGGCTGCCATCAGAATCCGCCATTCACTCCCTTCTGCTATCAGGATCAAGACCGCGTACACGAATTGTAGGGCGGGTGGCATACTTGCGTATCCCGGGGATGTGGTAAACACCACCTTCGTCTTGGACCCAAATCTCGAGGCTACGTTCTCTTGTACCTCATTCATCGCCGCAAATAACGCCTGAATAGCCTCCCATATCTTCTTTGATGTCGGAATTTCATCCCCCTTTAGTTGCTCAAGAAGTCCCATCGCGTGCAGGTGATCATTCATCCCTGCAAACAATAGCAGTTCAGGTTCACAGGGCATCTCCGACTTTATTGCTACCACTAGAGTCAACATCTGATTCAATTCGGCTCCTGGCAAGGAGTATACCAGAGTCTCCGGCCAGAACAACTTGGGAGACGTTCCTTCGAAGTCCGATCCCGCCACAATGACTACTCTTGCCGCAGCTGGATCTGTTCTATCGTAAACTGCCAGAGTTTTGGCCAGTTGGGTGCCACCACAGGGCCTCCCGTACCTGGGATCTTCCGCCAATTTCGAGCCTTCGTAAGCGGCGTCTGGCAATCCCGTTCCTCCCGGATTGAGTAGCTTGTCTACCACCTTCAACTGTGCCGGGGTTGCCAACCTGATTCTGGCGATGCTGGTTCGGTGCTTGGGAGGTTCTGCTATAAGTCCCGGACTCCCCAGCAGCTTGAGAGGTCTGTAATTAATGGGTCCCATGATCGTTTTTGTGGGAATTCCCGTCAGGTCTGTGGTCTCCATCAACTTCGCCCTCGAGAAGTGCGCCTCATGAGCCTTCAACCAGTCTATGCAATGATGTCTATTCAAATCCTCGTGCGACACTCGTTCGATCCCCAGGGTTTCCGCCAACTCTCGTCTGCATTCCAAGGTCTCCAGATCCAGTTCCTTCACCTTCTCAGGATATCTCAAGCGGGTAGTCTCCCTAGACTTCTTTTCTCTCCTGCCATCTGCCACCACCACGGAGGACATCGCCGAGGCCGGAGGTGTTGATGACTCTACCTCCTCCGACTCCATTGGTGTGGCACTCTGCAATCGGGTCTGATTGCTCCTCGAGCTATCTCTAGTATCAACTCTCGCTCCCAATCGACCAGCCAAGGCCCTCGAGGCAAGGAATGGTGGGTTGGGAGGTGGCCCTAAAGTGAATTGGGCTGTCTCCAGCAGGTCCGCTTCTAGCGTGTTTATGTGTTCCTGGAAGACGTCGTTCAGCCACTCAGCTCCCCTTGGCCTATCGAAATGGATTCCATCTTTCGAGGTGTCTTCAGGGAATCCCTTGTTCTCCATGCGTTCTGCAACGTCCAACAGCCTGAGAGGAAGCACACTATTTCGGTGTATTTCTCGGATCGCCTTGTTCAGGCTCCGCACCCTCTGGTTCATCTCTAGGGAGTGTTGATCAAACATCATGTTATAGGGGACCGTGCATATCGTCAGCAGGATGGGATCCATTTGGATCCTCAGCTCCTCAAGAAGGCAACTCATCTTGTCGCACAGCCTCGTCACTTTCCTTGCTTCTCCTCTCGACACGTCGTTGGTCCCAACCATCAAGGTGACTGTGTAAACTTTGGTCATTCCTAGCATGTCCAGAGTTGCCAACATCTGTGGCGTAGCAGCTCCAGCGAAACTCAAGACTCCCGTCTGCCAATGTGACCGGATCTGGGTCAACACCCGCACCAGGCTGTCCCCTATAATCAGGTGAACCGCACCCTCTGGCACACGAGGTGGCGCTAGATACTGCACCCAGGCTGCGTCGTGGAAGCAGTCCCTCCTGGCTTGCTGTTCCGCATTCCAGTCCAGCCGACTATGCTTGTGGTAGTTCCCCTCTGTGTTCTTCTTGTAGCTCGCGATCACGACGTTTCTGACCGGCTGTTCCCTCCAAGTCAGGGGAAGCTCTGGCCTTGTCGTTCTTTCACGACTCTGCTGCTGCAACTTCTCACCCAACTCCTTCAGGCGCGATGAGGCGCCACTCACCTGACTGCCGCTCGAGGTCTGTGGTCTCCATCAGGTTGGTGTATATCCTGGTAACACCACATCCATCAGAGGACGTACAGGTTGGGTCTCTAGATTGCGCAAGGAGGGCGTCGCGTCATTCGGTATCCAGACCTCCAACCCTTCACTCATGTGTTCCCTGGCCTCGCGGTCAAGGTTGAACCGTCCTCTAGCCCTGGGAGCTTCATCCACCTCCATGCGCGACTCTGGCCTTGAGCTTGTCACCACTCGTTCGTTTGACCTGGCTCCCTTTTGTGCGTCAAGCTCGCGTTGTCGTTGTTCTATCCTTTCCAACTCCGACTTTAGTTGATCGCGATTCGCGGCGTTCTCCCGCACCTTTAGCTCCTGCTGATGTTCCGCCCTTAGCATCTCAAGTAACTTCAACGTCTGATCTCGCTCGTCGACTGCCTGGTCTCTCTCCAGCTGAATCTTCTCCCTATCCAACTTCGCCTGATCCCGATCGAGATTCGCCTTATTCTTTTCCTTCAGCGCCTTCTCAAGCTCTCTCTTTAGGACTCCCAGCTCCGGATATGCCTCGGTCGTCTGTTGCGCTCGCGACATCGATGGCACCTTACTCGAGCTCTGGCCCGTGGATCTTGCTGTTGGCCTCGTCGGTAGCGGGAACTCTCCTGCGCCGTGTTCGGTGTTGTTACTCAGGCCAGGATTTCTTGCCAAGTCAAAGCCCCTTACTCCTCCATCCGCATTCCAAGACAACCATCTGGTCTGTGCTCGATTTGATATGCCCTCGGTGGTGTAGCCGACGATCAAGACAGCCTCCGTCGCAGACTCCCTGCACTCGCCCTGGTCCTCCAACTGGAGGATCGCATTCAACATCACCGCCCTTCTCTCGTCGATCTGGGTGTGGTCCAGGTCCCTCAAGCGTCTGTACAGCTCGTCAAGAGTGGGCCTCTGCAGAGCCGTGGGCATAGAGTTCCAGAATCGGTCTGCCATTCTTTATAACTTCGGGATGTGTGTAGATAGGTGTCAACCAGCTCAAGAATTACCTTACCAACTCAAGAATTACCTTACCAACTCAAGTATCACCTTGCCAACTCAAGTATTACCCAATTCAAGAAATCTCTAGAAATCTTCTCTTCAAGCACTTGCTGTAGATCCGGATTGTCGCGTGTTCAATCAAGATTCTCTTTTTCTGTTTCTCGCTAGTGTAGTTGGATGTTCAACTTTGTTTTTCAAACTTGATCTGAAAACATAACGCTCATTAAAACTTAGTATGTCACGTTCCTGACCTAGAGACCCCCCTTTTACCCATATGATTAAAATCCTATCATTCACATATCACTTAAAACAATTCGATTGGATTTCCCTTAAGAACATGCAGATTCATTTTATGTTTTAGCTCCATCAATTCTTTCTTTTAAAATTCAATTGTCATGCCAATCACATCTTAAGATCCCTTTACCTGCGCCGCACCCCAGTACCTAACTCAAGACTCCTCCCTCACACCCGACTCGATACCTCCATGTACCCGACTCAGGCGATGCTCAAGTAGTACTTCTTGTGAAGATGCACCATTATCTCGGTTTCTGCAAAGACCACATGTAGGATAGCATACAATTCCCTCGAGCTCAGTTTGCCCCTGTTTGGGTCGTACACCGGCATCGAGACCTCCACTATTCCTCTTTCAATCATGAAGTCACGTAGTCTTGTAAGTGCCAATATCACGTGTTCGGGATCAATTATGTTTCTGTCGTTGACTCTCGTTACTAGGAAGCAGAGGTATTTGCCCGGGACTTGTGCCACTGACGGTGGAAGCGCCGCTATGCCTCCCAGTCCTGGCCTCTGTCTGAACAGAAACTCTACGTTCTGGTACTCTCTTTTGAAGTCAGCCTCCAATCTTGATTTGAAACTCATGTCCGCCGTGATGCAGATCGCGCTGGTCCTGTTTGACAGGATGAAGTCGCTATCCGTTATCATGATGTTCTCTGAGTATTCATTGGGTATTTCGAATTTCGTTTTGAAATTCCTTCCTATGGTAGGCTCTTGTTCTTCTTCCTCCAGTTCCAATCCGCTTGTTTCCCTCACTTCCTTGAGCTTCTTTATCATCAAATTTTCGGTGTGGGTAAGTCCTACCCCCACTCCCCGGACAAAAATATTTATCGACGTCCCCGTCGATGTAGTCGGGTCTGAATTGTCCTTGGGGATGTCCAGTGGCCTGTCTGTTGCTGTCCATCCGAAAAGAGGGTCCTCTGTCTTCATGTAATTTGCTGCTGATACATCGATTTGCTGAATGCTTTGTCCTTCGCGGCTCTCGTCTTTGACCTCACGCATCCACTCTAGAATCCTCAAGTTCGTGTTCTCCCTCCTTTCTATTTCACTCTGCTCGAGATCCGTCTCCAATTCTGGCGTCGAGTAATCATCCTGCGGATAATGTCCACCATCGTCAATCACTTGCCATTCCTCTTCGGCCTCCAGTTCGCCTGCGCTTAGTAGTTCATCGCCCAACTTGTCTGGCTGTATCTTATCGATCAAGAAGTCATCCCCGTACCTATTGTACCTCATACCTGTTCGTTTACGATTGCCCGTCCTGGTTTCCGGTGGTGTTGGTCGATCCGGTTCCATCCACTTCGGTACCTCGTTTTGCTCGGGATCGTTCCAGTCTTCTTCTACAAATGAACCTGCATCCGACTCCACTTCTATCTTTTCGTTGTCGTCCAAACTCAAGTTCTCATTACCATCATTTTTCTCTCTAGTGCCTTTCTCATTCACTTCGCACGCTGGTTCCACCACCAGGTACTCAAGACCTTCCATGTCTTTTGGCAGGCACCAGTCCTCCGGAGACGGAATGTGAGGCTTCAGATTTTCGTAATGTGCTGCTCGCCCTGTACTCAAGCGATAGAACCTTCCTTGTTGATGTACTTCCGTAATCATGAACGGTCCTCTCCATTTCTTGAGTAGTTTCTTTGTTCCCTTGGGCGGTATGACATTTTGGAAAACCCACACGTATTGGCCCACTTCGTATGGCTTTGCTCTTAGTATCTTTTCGTCATATTTCTTGCGTTGCCTCATTTGCGCTTGCGCCGTGTTTCTCCGACATATGTCGTTTAGCTCTTGTTGTCTTTTGATCGCTTCCTTCACGTATGCTTGAGGTGACGTCCTCTTCCCCTCGTACTCCGGGTAGAAGAATGTTAGAGGCATTGCCCTTTCCCTGCCTGTCAACATCATGAAAGGACTGATACCCGTCGTTGAGTGCTGAGTACTATTATAGGCTCCTACTACTTGTGGCAGGTATTTGTCCCAGTCCGTCATGTATCTCGAGCAGTACACCCTGAGCATGTTGACCAGTGTCCTGTTCTGTCTCTCTACCAACCCATTGGTCTGTGGATGATAGGTCGTCGAGTGTGCTTGAGCAATGTGTGATCTCTTCATCAATTCTTTTGTCAAGTCCCCCACAAAAGCCTTGCCGTTGTCTGACTGGAAAGTCATTGGACAACCATATCGCGATATCCAATGCGTTATCAGGTGATCACATGTCTCCTCTGCTGAGGCTGTCTGGCACGGAACCGCTTCCGCCAACTTGGTGAAGTGATCTATTATAACTAGTATTTGGTTATAACCCGACTCCGTCATGCAGATTTTCTGATGGTCTATCTGCACCACTTCATTGAATTCCGAACTCTCGACCGACTTGAGGGGAAACTTCATCTTCCTTGGGTCTTTTACTTGAAGGCATGCTAGGCAGGCATTCACCCACCTCTCGCAAGCTTTTCTCATTCCCGGCCAGTCAAACCTGTGAAGTATCCTTTGTTGTACTTTATCTATCCCCTGATGGCCCATCTGGTCGTGTGATCTAAAAAGCACTTCCGTTTGGTACAGTTGTGGTAGTATGATGAGGTTGTGTTTGTGTAATATTTTTTCCTCATCTCTTCTCTTGCACGCTACCACCCCTTCAGCTGTGTGATAAAGTAAATCTCTCTTTTCTTTGTAGAACTGGCTCAAGATCTTGTAGCTGTCTTCCTCAAGTTCCCCCTTCTCCTTGACTCCCGAATGGATCCATTTGGAGAGGTTACTTGTCATTTTGTCATTCCTCTGGGCCCTTATTAGGTCAGACAGCCTGTATCTCGCCTTAACGTGCTCCTTTAGCGCCATGATCTGTCCATTCATTTCACCAGGGTTGTGGATGTCATCGCTCAGCTTCACACATATCATCCTTTTCACGATTTTCATGTCGTCTTCTGGTACCAGATTCGTTCTGACGTTTGAGTTGCACGATAGTTCCCTTAGTGGTTTTCTTGAAACTGCTATTTTCTCGAGCTCTTCACCACCTCGTACCTCTTGTATTTCCAGATTGTACGTCCCTGAAGATGGATCCGTCTGTAATTCCCTGTCGTGCTGTCTTATCTTCTCTTCCGCCAGTATCATGCATAGACTGTCTTGGTCTTCGCTGCTCTCATCCGAGTCTTCATCCCATTCTTCACGCTCCCCGGACAATTTCCCTTCTCCGGTTTCGTCTTCTTCCATGAATCTGGACCACTCCCCGGACTCTTGATCTAGTCCCAGGTGTTCAACTTCTTCTCTGAATGTTACTTTTTTATCCCTGACTTTTGTCTGCTCCAGAATTTTGTCGGGGATTTTTTCAACTAGTGATCGCACAACTTCCTTGCTATCAGTGATGCTTCCTTTTGAGACGTCAGTATTGTTCACTGTTTCTTCTCTCCGAAGTATGGTTAGTTCCGGTGCCTCCTGACCTTTCCCTTGGATCACGGGCTTGTCATCTGATAGTTTCTCAAGCAACCTCATTAAGTCTTCATCTATTCGGACCGTTCCCTCCTCTACCTGGGTGAGATCATAACCTTTTGCCTTGAGTGTCTCCCTCACGATTTTGGACTTGAGCATTATTCCTATCGGAATCCCACTGCTTTTCTTCAAGATGGTCTTTTCAAGAGTTTCTTTCGGCAATTCGGGATGATCTTCAATCGGTTTGCCTGATTTGTCCAGCCATCTCGTGAGTGGAAGACTGTCGTACGTTTCTTTGTCCATGAAGGAGAAGCCGTCTTTGATCTCAGGTCTGTCCGCCTCTCTTTGTTCTTGCCTCTCGTAGAACTCCGTCTTCTTACTCAAGCTGTCAGCATTTTGATGTTTATCTCGTGTTCTGTGCTCAATTATCATGTTGTATCCATCCAAGCGAACTATCCACCTCCCAATATAGCTCTGGTCCATTGAGTACGTTTTCAGCCAGCTTAGTGCTCGGTTGTCGACTCGCAGCTTGAAGGGCTCACTGCCTAGGTATGCTCTGTATTTTTCGACAAAGGTGACCACCGCGAACATCTCTGCTTTTGGTGCTCCGTACTTCATTTCTGTGTCACTTAGGACCTTGCTCCCGTATGCTATTGGTCTCAAGACTGTCTTCCCATTCCATTCTTGTTCTTGATGGAGAATCCCAGAAATAGCGACTACTGACGCGTCCGTGTCTAGCACGTACATCCCCTTCTCTGTCGGCATACCCAGTACTGGTGCCTCACATAGCTCTTTCTTTATTCTCTGGAATGACTCTTCTGCCGCGTTGTTCCACGTGAACTTCTTGCCCTTATGTCTCATTAGTTGTTGCATCGGGTATACCTTGTCCGCATAGCCCTTGATGAATTCTCTATAATAGTTGGCGAAACCCAGGAAGCTCATCAGCTGGTGCTCCGTCTTCGGTGATTTCCAGGTTAGGACTGCTTCCACGGCGTCTGGATCAGGTCTGATGCCGTGCTTATCTACCATCCTTCCCAAGTATTTAATCGAGTCCTTGAGTATCTCGCACTTTGATGGTTTACACTTCAGCCCCGATCTTTTCATGCACGCGAACACCTCGTCAAGCCTCTCGATGTGGTCTTCTAGTGTCGGCGTTGCTATTACCACGTCGTCCACGTAGCACATTACCAGGTTGCCGTACTTCTTCGTCACGCCTATCAACGCGTGTGCCATCAGCCGCTGAAACGTGGCTGTTGCATTGCAGAGTCCAAACGGCATCCGTTTCCATTGAAACAGACCCAACTCGCAGGCGAACCCTGTCTTGTCCCTGTCTTGCTTCCTTAATGGTACCTGCCAAAAGGCCGAGCCTAAATCAAGAGTCGTAAAAAATTTCGCATCACCTAACTTCGAGAGGCTCTCATCAATTCTAGGTATGGGATAGGCATCCTTCACCGTGACGGAGTTCAGGTATCGAAAGTCACAACAAAACCTTAACTGGTCGCCTTTCTTTTTGGCCATCACTACTCCACACGCCCACGGTGACTTGGATGGTTCTATCATGTCATACTCTAGTAACGTTTCGATTTCTTTTCTACACGCGTCCGATTTGTGTGGGGTCATGCGCCTCGCCCCCTCCCTGTGTGGTACCGCGTTTTCCTCAAGTTCAATTTCATGTTCAACAAAATTACAACACCCGATATCCGCCTTATGCCTTGAAAAGACCTCCTCGTTTCGCTCTAGTACGTCCTTGATAGCTTCGAGCTGTTCATCTTTCAGTTTGCCCCTTAAATGTTCAATCTCCGGCAGGACCGGTTTATCAATTTGCATTTCATCTAGTGTGGGTCGCTCTGGAAAGTTCGAACAGCTCGAAAGCCCATCGTCCGTTTCTGACTTAAGTGATTTGATAAGACCTGAAGAATCTTTTATTCTCTGCAATCGTCTCAAGATACAAATTTTGTCCCTGTGATTAGGACAATCAACAACTTCATTTTGTTTTGAGTTTTCAATTGTTTCGTATCGAGTTTTAACTGGTAAAGCATATCCCAGCTTCCTCCCTCTCTGTATCGTGATCGGTATATCAAGGGTATTCAACAAGGCACTGACGCAGAGGCCGCTCTTCGTTATCGAAAATGATCTTCCTAAAACAGCAGCGCTTTGACTATTGGGATTCGGAACTATACACACTTGCTTGTTGTCACTTAGTTCATTATAATTTTTCATCCTCAAGCTTACGATTGCCGCTTCATTAGCTTTTAACCTCACTCTCCTACTCAAGAATACCGGTGCTTTGTTTTCATTCGCCATTATTAAATTTACCGGTTTGATTGCGTACCTCCTATCCGGGTTCCGTATCCTGAACATTGCATTATTTAGATCAATCGTTACGTCGAAATTCCTGATGAAGTCTCTGCCCAAAATGAATTGGTCAGATTCATCTAGGTTTTCTACCACGATGAAGCTCATCCACAGGTTACGTTCCCCCAAATTGAGGGCTATTATCGGCGTCCTGCCCAGCACCCGTAGGGCCCCTTTGTTTGCAGCTGACAGCCGTATTCTCGAGTCTATCAAGTCACCTTTGTCAAAGCCCATCTTTTCCCATGTTTCGATTGGTATGACGCTCAAGACTGCTCCCGTGTCAAGTAATCCACGCAACTGAGTCTTTTTGCCATTTATGTCTAGCACGTGCCCTGTCACGTCTGCTTCCGTCCCGATGTGCATTGCATCTTCTTCAAGCATGGCACAGTGTCCGATCGATCTTACTTTCAACTCTTCTTTCCCTACATAGATTTGTCCAATTAGGTCTTCGTCGCATGTTATCATCGTCTTGGTATAGATGTTGATTCCATCTATATTTAGCATGACCTCGTGTGGACCATAAGCTTCAGTGTACCTATTATCAACACGTACCGATTTGCTGCCCCCTCTCGTGAGTAGTGCCCTGAGCGCTCTAGAAGTCGTTTGTGGACTTATTCCACTCAAGTAGTCTGCATACACGTCAATGTGCATTATCGTCTGGTCGCTCGGCTCGCTCAAGTTTCTGGTTACCTCGTGTCCGCCCACTGTGATTATCGACATTATTCTTGCTCCGATTTTCGATATTCCAAAAGGTTTACCTGTCACCATTTTCACGGTGTTACAATTCCCGGTCTTCATTGAGCCCGTTCTAGCCTCTGGTATTGAGTTCGATCCGGTTAATGCTCCGTTAAAATTCTGTCTTTCGATCTCCAACTTTAGTCGTTGCTCTATTTCTTTCGCAGCCAGATCTTGTTTCACTTTGGCAATTGCTTCCGTCGCCGCTTTCTCATAATTTATCTCTAGAGAGCTTCCGGCCGCGGACCCTAACGCACCACTAACATGTGTAACAGCTTTCACTGTCTTCGTCGGCAATTCGGTGTTTGGTGCCCCCAAGTTCCTAGATTCAAACTCGTTTTGCCTGTTCCGCTGATTCTGCACCGCCGCTAATGCCAACTTATGTTTGGGGTGATTCTGGTCCTTGACCGCTTCCCAGAACAAGGGACAATCCATTCTGAAGTGCCCCTCCTGGTTACAGAAGAAGCATCTGGCGCCTATCTTGATGATCAAGCCATAATAGTACTCGTGTTCCTCCATCTGGCTCATATCCTCTTCATCCGGTGCATAACCTAGGCTCTTCATGCCTTGTTTGTACGTTGTGCAGTCAGCCACATGATGATCCGCTGACCCGCAGTTCGCGCATGATCTGCGCTTGTCCATATCATCTCTAGGTTTGTACCATGATGACCTCTGGGGTTGGCTTCCCCCTTGCGTGTTCCTGTTTTCGGAATATGAGTACTTCTTAGGTTTCATCAGCATGTATTCTCTTGATTTCTGTCTCATTTCTTCTGGGGTGGGTGCGCTGTCCTTCGACAATGTGTAGTATGTTGCTAACATTGTCCTTAAGTCATCACTTTTCACCCCATCGATGAACTTCGAGGCAATGCTAAAGTTCCGTCTATTTGTCGACTCCTCTGGGTCACTCCTCCTTCTCAAGCTCTCGAGGTCATCTAGGAACCGATCTATTGACTCGTCGTCCCTCTGCCTTCTCTTTTCAAATCGCATCATCGCTTGGTGACCCTTCATGCCTGACCCGAATCGATTCAGCAATATCTCGAAGATCTTGTCCGCGGTGTCACGTTCTTCCTCCTTCTTTGCGACCACGCATTTTAATGCCGTTCCTTCCAAGTTGCTCAGTATGGCTGTACATGCTTGTCTTTCGTCACTCAAGTTGTCTTGTTCTAGATGTAATCTCATCACTTCCACCCAAGTGTCAATGCATCCATCGGAGTCGTCCTTGAATTCTTTTGGCTTCTTGAATGTCTTTCTTGATTTTCCCTCTCTCCTGTCGCTCGAGTCAGTGTTCCTCGTGGCGAAGGCCTCTAGAGTCCTGTTCATCATCTCCCAAGTGCTGGCCCATGTCATAGCATCCGGTCCTGTGTTGCTGTTAGCTGTTGAATCTCCCGGAGCAGTCGTTGTATTCGACGTTCCATTCTTCATTATTGTTTTCGCAGCTGTTGGTGCTATGCTTATCGCATCCCTGGTTAAGGGCAACGGTGTCGATTGCCGTTTGTTCCTTTGTGGTTCTACAAACCAACTCTGGTGCTTTGCGTACGATCCGCTGCCGGTCTTTCTTGTGGAGTAGAACCTCTCAAGATTGCATCCAACTTCGCCTGTATTGCACACGAACTCTCGGCTTGACTCTTGCTCATTGTGTCCATTCTCCTTTCCAGGCTCCCTAATTGGCTGTTGACATCATCATATCGGTTCTTCAACTGTTGCATGTCTGTTTTGATGTTCTTTTCTCGTTCTTCATTGGTGGCTTCTACCTTATCTGACATTTCCTTGAGTCTCTCCTCTGTTGCCTTAGCTAGGTTAAAATAACTGTCTAGATACTCGTGCTTGTTGTATCTTATCTCCTTTTTTATCACCTCTCTGTCTTCTTCACTGTTCTTAAGTCTTTTGTCGATCTGATTTAATTTCGCCAACAAGTCGCCCAGCTCAATGGTAGTCTCTTCATGGTCAGCCGTGAGTTTCTCTTCGGCCGTAGCCTCTGCTTTAGCTTGTTCCTCATTCTGGCCGGTTTCTGTCGTTTTCGTGCTCACTGTACCAAATGTTCGTGCTCTTTCTGCTTTTGGTTCTTCAGTCACGTTTTCTTTCGTTTTTATTCCGAACATTATTCCCAATTTTTCCGTAAAAGATGTCCTCTTTACTTGAGAGTCTTCTTTCACCGTTTCTTCGGTGTTGCCTATTGCATCTTCCGCGTCATCTATCGGTGAGAACTCTATGGGTTTCTGGTTCGGTTCCTCTGCATTGGGCATTGGAGTTGACTCTGTCGCCATCTTCCTTGTTTCATCCACACTTTGATCGGGTGTCTCTAGATCAATCTCGATGGTGGGTTCTACTCGCTCCCCTTCCGTGCCCTCTTTCGCCCTGTTGTCCGCTGTACTCCTTGTGCTGACCATGTTAACTGAAAAGTTCGTCTTCGTTATCTTTGGGCCCGTTGATGTCGTTCCGCGCAGCGATGAATTATATTTCGTGTTTGATCCACTTGACCTTTTTTCGAGCACCGGTACCCTACTCCGCCTCATTATTTCTATTTACAACTGCTTTTATTTACAATTTTATTATATACACGATTCTATTCTAAGGGTAAAAAAAATATTTTTTGTGGTAACAAATTCTGTACAACGTGTTAAAAACCTTATCCAATTCTCTTCCTAAAACCTCCGAAAAATTTTCCTTAATTTGGTCTTAACCCTACCTATTTCGATTTGTCTTATTCTGTCTTAAAACGCACTTGTTGTAATTTGACTTCAATTTCTATACCGTCCCAAGACTATTCGTCACTATCACAGTACTCTCCGTTAGTGTCCTAAGACCCTTGTACCAAGACCACTGTTCCAAGACTAGTGTCCTAAGACTACTGTCCCAAGACCAGTGTCCCAAGGCTAGTGTCCCAAGACTACTGTCCCAAGGCTAGTGTCCCAAGACTACTGTCCCAAGGGTAGTGTCCCAAGACCAGTGTCCCAAGACTACTGTCCCAAGACTAGTGTCCCAAGGCTAGTGTCCCAAGACTACTGTCCCAAGACTAGTGTCCCAAGGGTAGTGTCCCAAGACCAGTGTCCCAAGGCTGGTATCCCAAGACTAGTGTCCCAAGACTAGTGTCCCAAGGGCAGTGTCCCAAGACCAGTGTCCCAAGGCTGGTGTCCCAAGACTAGTGTCCCAAGACTAGTGTCCCAAGACCACTGTCCCAAGACTGTCCCAAGACCCTGTCCCAAGACCACTGTCCCAAGACCCTGTCCCAAGACCCTGTCCCAAGACCACTGTCCCAAGACCCCTGTCCCAAGACCCTGTCCCAAGACCACTGTCCCAAGACCCCTGTCCCAAGACCCTGTCCCAAGACCACTGTCCCAAGACCCTGTCCCAAGACCACTGTCCCAAGACCACTGTCCCAAGACCCTGTCCCAAGACCACTGTCCCAAGACCACTGTCCCAAGACCCTGTCCCAAGACCACTGTCCCAAGACCCTGTCCCAAGACCACTGTCCCAAGACCCTGTCCCAAGACCACTATCCCAAGACTGCTCTGTCCCAAGACTTCTTCGGTCTTGTCCCAATACTCGTCACGGAGTGTCTTCCTCGTTGTAGGGTCTTCTTGAACCACCGTACCTTGTACCACCACTCAAGCTCTAGTAAAATTTTCCCAAAAACCCTCTCTTAAAAGCCAAATGCTGACCCCCCTCTTCTTTTTGGTTGTTTCTATTTCAATGTAGGTGCGCAGGTATCTTGTGATCACCTGTTCGTATAAAACCAAACACAAATCCTCAATAAAATGCAACAAAAATTTTAAGTAAGAAAAATAATAAAAACAGAAAAATGAGCCCACCTAAAATTTAAAGGTGACCAATGTCTACCTTTCGTCTAAAAAAAAATTTGTCTGGTACCTAATTGCCACGCGTTTTCCTCCCCCCACTAGTGATCTTATGGGGTATCACAAAAGCTGTCTATATCCGGTCCCCCCTACCAAACCAACCAGCGTACCAGTTTTAACTCGAGTTGAATTTTGGATCTCCACCTAATATTACCAACGCGTGTTAATTTCTGATGTAACTAAGTCAACGATGTCGACTAATTAGTTACTCTAATTTCCCCCTTTTTGCAATTTACAACCGCCAACCTCTAGCCTAACCAGTCCCCCTTCTAACCTCCCCCCTTTCTAGCCCCCCTTCTTAAGCCTAAAAATTACTTTAAGCGCCGGGTGCTAAACCTCTCAAGAGAAAACCGTAGACCTGTTTCCAGGCCTGCTCAAGTAAAAACGTTCCTCAAAACTGGGGGATTTCGCTTATCCAATTTTACACTTATCTCCTATAATGTAATGTGGATTCTAACGATACCCGTTCTGCCCAACTTGAGAACTCGAGAATTGCCAAATCCCTCTTGGCTGCTTTCCCACTCGACTGGTCACCTGTTCCAGTCCAGTCTCCTATTGGTTCAGCTAAGTGTCCCTGAACCACTTTCCCACTCGGCTGGTCACCTCTTCCAATCAAGTCTCCTATTGGTTCAGCTCAAGTGTCCCTGAACCACTTTCCCACTCGGCTGGTCACCTCTTCCAGTCAAGTCTCCTATTGGTCCAGCTAAGTTCCAAGCTATCTGAAAACCCTTGACAACGCCCCACTTCGGGCACTTTATTCAGTTTACTGGTTTAAATTGCTAGGTTGATCGAAACGATCGAACTTGTAAAACAGTATGGGTATACTATTTAATTAATATAAAGGTTTGATCCAACTAATCTGGTGTCAAAGTCACTGTCTTTTTTCGTTTTATGGTTTTTGTTCCTTTTTCTATTCTTTTTTGGTTTTTGTTTTGCTTTTTGTCTTTTTGCTCGTGTTTTTGTCCCCCTAGTTGCCCCCCTTTACTCGGTTAGCTAAGCCTCGTTCGGAGAGCGTACCAGGAAATTTTCTCGAGTTTTCTTAAAAAGCTATCACGGTACAACCGGAAGGTTTGCACGTTCCTGTCGAACCGTACCGCCGGTACTCTAGAATGGGCATTCAGCCCGAAGCTGTCTCAAGTGGGTTCGACTCCGTAGTCTTGATGTCGTAAACACCCAGGAGCGCCATAAAAACACTATGTAACATTCGTCTACTACAGTCACACATGAGGCTTAAGAAAAATAGGCCCTATAACCACTGGCTCAAGGGTCAGGGACACTATCTCTTGTGTTTTTCTACCTCAAGAACGGTCGGAGCCAGTTCGGTTCGCTTGTGACATGAGACTACGACCCGTTACAGCTTAAAGGCTACTACTAAAATATCCCCCCACTCTAGAATTAGAAACGTCCCCATACTTAGGTCTCTAGATACCCAAAATACATGAACGCCGTTAAAAACCGGGTCGGAACAATCCGTTAAGTTGCTTTTTTTTATTAGACAGTGGAACTTTGATCCATTTCAGATGGATCAACCTAAAACTCGCCTTACCTCAACATAACAATCATAAAACACACTCTAGAAATTTAAATTAAGGACTCACATGTTGATGCGCTCAAGCACAGGAAGTAATTAAATGGGTGAGCAACTCTAGAATTAACTAAAATAACTAGATAAGTTCAATGTTTATCAGTTTGAATGGTAAGGGTAAGTTTGAACTCAAGAACGAAGTTTTATGTGGACCATTGGGACACTCAAGCTGTCCACCTTTCCGTCGAAGGTTCACTCTGGTTCAGTTCGAATAATTACTCTCTCGGGAATACTCTGTCTTCTATTTCAGATAGGACAGCTCTACTCTTGTTCACTATGATGGAAATTGCGAATAGCAATTTCCCACTTGTTTTTATCTGACAACTTTCCCGCAATTGCTCTAAAATTGTTCTGAAATTGTTCTGAAATTGTTCTGAAATTGTTCTGATTTTCAGTTATCGCGAGAAAATCGTGCATGACATGTTCCATTCGAAATTTTGAAAAATTAAATTTCACTCCAAAATCAAGTGTTTTCTGCTCTTCTCAAGGTCAAACTTCCAAATATGACCGACTGGCACAAATTTAAGCGTTCAACTGTGATTGATTTATTCCGTAACATGATATGATGGCTCAGCACCAAATTTCATGGGAATTTTTGCAAATAACATTTGTAAATTGTTTTTTATCGTCATTTAGATTAATTTAATGTAAAAATCCTGACAATGCACATAGCTGCGAAAACGTTGGATTTCAATTTTTCATCAAAAATCTCTTCTTCTGTTAGTCGTTAATTAAAATTACTAAACACTCTCTCACAATAAAATCTCCAATTTAGGACTCATAATTTTGGAGAATTGCAACCAATGGAGGGTTAGTTTTGGAGTAATCCTAATTTATTCTCCTCAAAGTAAGTTTTCTGAAATAGAAACAAAACAGTAGTGAAACTGTTGTAATGATACCCAATAGTCGTTGTAGTTGTTGATTTTGATGACCGTTAATGTGTCTCTTGTGGCAGTCGACCAGTATGTAGCCAAAAAATAGGCCAATGCAATCTAATTTTAATTCGAAAATCTTGATTGCACGATATGCTAATTTCGACAACTAGCGGTATTTTTTGTTTGGAAAGACATGATTATATTTAAAAACTCGTTCGAAAATAAATACCGGTGACGACCTCTAAATTACGCAAAAATGAAACCGCAAAAGTTAGACAGACAATTTTTGCTGCCTAGAATCGGACAGAGCTTGTACGAGATGGACAGTAAAATAGAAAAAGCGTGAATTATCAGTATTTCTAATTATGTAATTACGATACTCACAACTGCAGATAAAATTGAAACCGAGCAGAGCAAATCCCTCGAACTAGGAAGGCTAAAGGGAGATATTGCAACTATTCTCGATTGTGAATAGGACGCTTCTTCGCGAGGATCTAAGAAACTGGAGGGGCCCGCAGTTGTGATTTGAAACTTTGATTTTAAAAATTTTTAGCATCCTGGATTGCATTGGATTGATTTCATTTAAAATGGACTCCATTTTCATATGATGAGCAGCTAGGCTTTATGTGAAGGAGTTTATCCACCTCCGATGGATATGACGATTGTTGCTATTGAACGAAAACAGTAGTATTAGAGTAACTTGAAGTTTTTTTGTTGTAGCCCTGCTTTTCGGCGTGACATCGTGGTCTGGGGATACTGAGACCCAGCCATGAGATGACTGTTTATGCATGGGACTAAATTTAATTGCGCGGTTAAGCCGATTGCCTTTGAGTAGTAACAAATTTTAGTGACAAGATTTTACGAGAACCACAGTGAAATGGCTATGACAGAGACTGTTAAAATCATGTTAAGCTCTACTATGACGCCAGCCAGTCGATTTAAGATCAAGGCGAACGTTACATGGATTCTCCGAATTAGCTTTGATAACTTGTTAAGATCAAAAAATCTTTTATTGAGAAAAGTGGGCAGATTGGCGTCCCGTCGTTCGTCAAGAGGTATATGACCAAAAACAACAAAAGACATACATAAAAGGAAACCAAGAAAAAAAATAAAATCATAGAGAACATCACCCCAGACGAGATGCGATCCGAATTTTACGTTTGTTGTTGCTAGATATAATTTATAGGGTCATTTATATCAAACCTAATCTTTAGCTTTCCCTTGTGCCTGTACAGTAGGGTTATTTGAGTATATTCAAGCACACTAAGCTAATTTCAACTCAATCCAAAAAGTAAAGTGATTGAACGTGAATACCTATCCAGCAGTGTAAGAAGCAGCAGATCACCTTTAGATTCCCAAAGATTCTTCGAATAGAGTTGACCTGATGAGAGTTAGATTGACTCTAGGTGACACTTCATGGTGATCCCTAGTAAAAGGGTCCTTTATGATGGCCCATAAAGGACCATCATACTAAGGACCACCATAAAGACTCACCTTGATTCAATCTAACTCTGATTAGGTCAACTCTTCTTATGGTCCAAAAAAATATTATGATCTATAAATTTTTCGTTCAGTTCTACACCTTCTCACTTGTCGTTTTTAGGTTTTTTCTTAATTATCAATTAGTTTTGTTTAAATTTACACCTTCTTACTAATTTTTTCTGGCTCCAGAGCCTGAGAAGAAGCAGGTTCACAATTTTTCGCTTAAACCTCCAACCCCCGGTATAGCCGAGGTTGGATAGGTTTTAAAAAAAATAGGTTAAACTAATCAAAGGGGCTACTTGTTTTTGGTTTTTTCTTAGTTATATAATGGTTTTGTTTAGTTTTACACCTTCTCACTAATTGTTTTTGGTTCAAGAGCCTGGGAAGAAGCAGGTTCACGTTTTATCACTTAAGCCTCCGTCCCCCGGTTTTGCCGAGGTTAAATAGGTTCTAAAAATTAGGTTGAGCCAATCAGAGGGGCCAAAGTTTCCGGCTAGCACAGTACAAGACAAAAAGTCCCTTAAATCGAGCATTTGTCCGGAGCGAAGGCTTCGTCACTAAAACATTTGCTGATTATAATAGTCTTTTGCCTTAAACAAGCTCACCCAAAAGAGCCATAAGGATACCAATGATTTTTTGCCCCGAAATTACACATCAACGGAAGATAGAAAAAGTCTCTATTGACGACTGGTTGACGTCAAATACTTTTGTTTTATGCGTTGTTTACCGTCATGACCTAGCCAATTGGTTTTTTGTCTGATTAAGGGCAATTCATTAGTTACAGTTTTTAGGCTATCAGCCAAACGAGTTTTACTTTGTGTTCGTTTACTTATAAAAATAACCACACAAATGGATCTCGAATCCTCAGAAAAAATGGTTATAGCTAAAAACAAAACTAAAAACAAAAAATATAAATGTTTCTAGTGACAGTTATAATCGGATCTATTAGAAATGAACCGACGTCTCCTCTCCTTTTACAACTTGTGCAATAATTAATTAAAATTCAATTAAACTAAGTCCGTTCAGGGCATTACAGCAGCTAAAAGTTTGCAAATGTTTATCAAAGAGTCACTTGTTGTTGTGACTCCAATTCCTATCACAACGAGACATAACGTTGTTATCTTCTCGTTTCCTCTGTTCGGGATTGTTTGAATCCATCTCGACTGTGTCATTTGCCTTCCTGATCTAATCGATCTCGCGATTCAGCTGTGTCTCGCGTACGAGTGTTGTGTCTGGAGGCTTCGATTCAATATATCTTGTTTCGTGTTTCTCTCTTGTCCCCTGTCACACGACCTTTTTTCGTGTGTTAATTGGCTGTTGTATGTGTGTGTGTGTGTGTGTGTGTGTGTGTGTGCTTGTGTATGTATGTGTGAAACTTTGTTGAAATAAAAATGGCCGTTTTGTGTTTCTCGGAAATATTATGCTCCAATTGAAAATCTAAAAAAAATGCCTGACTCACTTTTTCTACTCAATTTTGTAATTAATAAGACTAAGGCGCTTAGTGACAAAATTCTTTATGCAACGGAAAGCTCAGCTGTGCCATCCGGGGGAATGACACATACACCCCGGAAAGCCTAATCGATGGTGCATTGAACGCATAACTCCGGGTTACCATCAGGCGATGATCCAGCCTTGTTCTATAAACTTACAGTGTACATCAGAATAAAAATTCATCTACTTCGACTCACCGTGTGTCATAAATGGCATTTCACTAAAATTTCAATGCCTTTACCATAATTTTCAAATATAAAACACCATGAGCAGTGTCTTAGACAAAAAATATTTTCTGACTACTTCACATCTTACTGACAATCAACAAAACATGGGACGTGGCAGAGCCGCACACCAGTTAAAATATTTTTGAGGTAGTCACCAAGTACAATCATTTAAACATGTTGTCGCCCTAATTTAAAAAAGTAAAAGACTTTGTGACTAGTAAAAGTACTGAGTTACATACCGTTTCCGAGCGAGCGTACCCAAACCTATCAGATTGCCCAGAACTGAAAACTTGTCCTATGCAGGTTAAAAACTTTCTATCAGAGTAAAAAAAAAGTAAAACACTTGCTTATCAACCTATATAAATCAGTAATCTCAACTAAAATTGTAATTACAATTCATTTGTCAACAGCAACAGTTTCTGGTTCTTTCAAAATTCAATGAAACAATAATTTGAAATTTCAAAAACCAAGCTTAGTTGTCTTGGTTTTAATGTTAAAGACAATCATAGTTTATATTCTCTTTCACTGTTTTAATCTTCATGCCGACCCTTTTTCAGCGTTTTTTGCTCCATGGCTCTGTCGTCCTCTTGCATTTCGTCACTCTCTTCCATCTAGTTGTCTTCAAGTTGTTTTGGTAGCCTCTTGAAAGAATTGCGGGCCGTGCCCCCCTTTTCTTGTTCCAATACCACTGCCTGCAATTTGGTAGAAGATCCACGTTCATCTTCTGCTCCAGGTTCTGGCAGATTTGTTTTGCGTAGAATTACGCTTCGCTCCGAGTCAGCTCGTTAGACTTTTTTTTCAACCAAGGCATCAATCTCTGTCTGGCCCATACGCTTTCAAGAGCTTTCTGTAATTTCAATATCTTGTAGCCGGCTTTGAACAAAACCAAGTTGTTACCGAATTTTACGTAGCTTAACTGTTCGGGGGTCAGTAGGGTCAGTAACTGATCATTCCTCCCCGAATTTGCTTTCAGCCATTTCACCGCAATCATAGCGCTGACCAGCAGTGTTGACACAGGCAGGGCTAGGTTGGGAAATCTTGTGTAAAACAATTCTGCCGAGTCACATACCAACACTAAAGTTGCTTGTTTGGGGTACCATAACGTCTGTGCCGAGAAGTGACAACGGTATTCTTCATGAGTTAATAAAAATTTCCTCTAGTAACGGTTCATTTTCTGTCGTCACCTGATGTGTCTTGTCTTTTTCGTCATTTGTAGGTAATTCAGTCGCCAGTACTTCACTCGTTTTTTTTTCTCTGGAAATCACTCACGTTTCCTTCAATCAATTTCTTGAAGATTTCTCACAATATATCTTTCAGCCCACCTTCAGATCTCTTCGGTATCGCCCAAAAAATCATCAACAGTTTTTTTTATTGTATGACTTTTGGACAAATTTGCCAATCGCACATTTAGATATTGAGAAGAGTTGGTCAATTGCTACGATATCATCATTCCCATTTCTCGCTTTCGCTCATCCCAAAGGTCGAGAAATTTTACCTCCTCAGCGCCAAAATATGAGTCCCTAGCATCCTCATGGACAAATGATACGCAACAATCGAGTGTTGTTGTCCTTCTGACCCTTTCTGCTGCGTCTTGCAGTGCTGGATTGGTATTCATGTTCAATCAAGTGAACCTTCAGGATTGAGTGAAAATTAGCATTAACGTGCTTAAATACCAAATAACCCTACAGTACAGGCACCAGGGAAAACCACATGGTTGATTTTAACGACGATTGGTTTTGATATATATGACCCTGAAATGTATATCTAGCAAAAAAAAACAGGAAATTCGGATCGCATCTCGTCTGGGGTGATGTTCTCTATGATTTTGTTTTTTGTTTTTGTTTTGGTTTCCTTTAGGGTTCTATACAACGTTCGTTTCGTTTCATGTATGTCTTAAGTTGATTTTGATCATATACCGCTTCAGGAACGACTGGACGGCCAATCCGCCCAAACTTCACAATGGGTAACGTTTTAATCTTAACTGGTTGAAAAAGCTAATTCGGCGGATCCATGTAACGTTTGCCTACATCCTAAAACGATGTCTTGTCCCCTGTCACACGACCTTTTTTCGTGTGTTAATTGGCTGTTGTATGTGTGTGTGTGTGTGTGTGTGTGTGTGTGTGTGTTTGTGTATGTATGTGTGACACTTTGTTGAAATAAAAATGGCCGTTTTGTGTTTCTCAGAAATATTATGCTCCAATTGAAAATCTAAAAAAAAGTGCCTGACTTCCTTTTTCTACTCAATTTTGTGATTAATAAGATTAAGGCGCTTAGTGACAAAATTCTTTATGCAACGGAAAGCTCAGCTGTGCCATCCGGGGGAATGACACATACACCCCGGAAAGCCTAATCGATGGTGCATTGAACGCATAACTCCAGGTTACCATCAGGCGATGATCCAGCCTTGTTCTATAAACTTACGGTGTACATCAGAATAAAAATTCATCTACTTCGACTCACCGTGTGTCATAAATGGCATTTCACTAAAATTTCAATGCCTTTACCATAATTTTCACATATAAAACACCATGAGCAGTATCTTAGACAAAAAATATTTTCTGACTACTTCACATCTTAGTGACAATCAACAAAACATGGGACGTGGCAGAGCCGCACACCAGTTAAAATATTTTTGAGGTAATCACCAAGTACAATCATTTAAACATGTTGTCGCCCTAATTTAAAAAAGTAAAAGACTTTGTGACTAGTAAAAGTACTGAGTTACATACCGTTTCCGAGCGAGCGTACCCAAACCTATCAGATTGCCCAGAACTGAAAACTTGTCCTATGCAGATTAAAAACTTTCTATCAGAGTAAAAAAAAAGTAAAACACTTGCTTATCAACCTATATAAATCAGTAATCTCAACTAAAATTGTCATTACAATTCATTTGTCAACAGCAACAGCTTCTGGTTTTTTCAAAATTCAATGAAACAATAATTTGAAATTTCAAAAACCAAGCTTAGTTGTCTTGGTTTTAATGTTAAAGACAATCATAGTTTATATTCTCTTTCACTGTTTTAATCTTCATGCCGACCCTTTGTCAGCGTTTTTTGCTCCATGGCTCTGTCGTCCTCTTGCATTTCGTCACTCTCTTCCATCTAGTTGTCTTCAAGTTGTTTTGGTAGCCTCTTGAAAGAATTGCGGGCCGTGCCCCCCTTTTCTTGTTCCAATACCACTGCCTGCAATTTGGTAGAAGATCCACGTTCATCTTCTGCTCCAGGTTCTGGCAGATTTGTTTTGCGTAGAATTACGCTTCGCTCCGAGTCAGCTCGTTAGACTTTTTTTTCAACCAAGGCATCAATCTCTGTCTTGCCCATACGCTTTCAAGAGCTTTCTGTGATTTCAATATCTTGTAGCCGGCTTTGAACAAAACCAAGTTGTTACCGAATTTTACGTAGCTTAACTGTTCGGGGGTCAGTAGGGTCAGTAACTGATCATTCCTCCCCGAATTTGCTTTCAGCCATTTCACCGCAATCATAGCGCTGACCAGCAGTGTTGACACAGGCTGGGCTAGGTTGGGAAATCTTGTGTAAAATAATTCTGCCGAGTCACATACCAACACTAAAGTTGCTTGTTTGGGGTACCATAACGTCTGTGCCGAGAAGTGACAACGGTACTCTTCATGAGTTAATAAAAATTTCCTCTAGTAACGGTTCATTTTCTGTCGTCACCTGATGTGTCTTGTCTTTTTCGTCATTTGTAGGTAAATCAGTCGCCAGTACTTCACTCGTTTTTTTTTCTCTGGAAATCACTCACGTTTCCTTCAATCAATTTCTTGAAGATTTCTCACAATATATCTTTCAGCCCACCTTCAGATCTCTTCGGTATCGCCCAAAAAATTATCAACAGTTTTTTTTATTGTATGACTTTTGGACAAATTTGCCAATCGCACATTTAGATATTGAGAAGAGTTGGTCAATTGCTACGATATCATCATTCCCATTTCTCGTTTTCGCTCATCCCAAAGGTCGAGAAATTTTACCTCCTCAGCGCCAAAATATGAGTCCCTAGCATCCTCATGGACAAATGATACGCAACAATCGAGTGTTGTTGTCCTTCTGACCCTTTCTGCTGCGTCTTGCAGTGCTGGATTGGTATTCATGTTCAATCAAGTGAACCTTCAGGATTGAGTGAAAATTAGCATTAACGTGCTTAAATACCAAATAACCCTACAGTACAGGCACCAGGGAAAACCACATGGTTGATTGTAACGATTGGTTTTGATATATATGACCCTGAAATGTATATCTAGCAAAAAAAACAGGAAATTCGGATCGCATCTCGTCTGGGGTGATGTTCTCTATGATTTTGTTTTTTGTTTTTGTTTTGGTTTCCTTTAGGGTTCTATACAACGTTTCGTTTCGTTTCAAGTATGTCTTAAGTTGATTTTGATCATATACCGCTTCAGGAACGACTGGACGGCCAATCCGCCCAAACTTCACAATGGGTAACGTTTTAATCTTAACTGGATGAAAAAGCTAATTCGGCGAATCCATGTAACGTTTGCCTACATCCTAAAACGACTGGCTGGTGTCTAAAAAAGAACTGAACAGGATTTTAACAGTCTCTGCCATAGCCATTTTAATGAGGTTCTTGTAAAATTTGGTCAACAAAAATTTGTTACTATTCAAAGGCAATCGATTTAACCGAGCAAGTTAAAATAGTTACATGCAAAAACAGTTAGCTCTTGGCAGGGTCTCAGTATCCCCAAACCACGAGCTCACGCCAAAAATCAAGGCTACTAGAATAATACTTTCAAGTTTTTATAATACTATTGTTTCTTTTCCAATAGAAAGAATCATCCTATCCATCGGAGATGGATCGGCTCTTTTTCCTAACTCCTAGTTTTTCATTATTTGAAAATGAATCGATACTAATTGAAATCAATTGAACGCAGTCCCTCATGCTAATTTTTTTTTTTTTTAAATCAAAGTTTCAAATCAAAACTCCTCACACCTCCAGTTTCTTGGATCCTAGTGAAGAAGCGTCTTTTTCACGATCGGGAAAGGTTGCAATGTCTCCCTTCAGCCTTCCTAATCTTCGTATTCTGCTCGGTAAAGGTTTTAACTGTACAATCGTTATAGTTCTGAGCGTCTCTTCTTGACATATTGATAATTCCGATTTCGATCGTTTTTCTGTCTTTGTCGTATGAGCTCTATCTGATTTTATCGGCGAAAAACATGTTTCTGATTTTCGCGGTTTTCAGTTTTAGCAAAAAGGTCGCCACGTGTCTTTGATTTCAAATTATATTTTTATAAAAATTATGTCAGTCCAAATCGACTCTTACCAATTTAATTCGTTCCTTTTCGCAAATAAGACAGTTAATTGTCAAAATCAGCAGTTTGTACAATCCAACTGTGTGCCATTCCCCCGGATAGGCACAGTCGAACCCGCAGATGCAGGTAAGAAAGAATGTAAAGCCGTTAGCAGTGCAATCCTGATATAAAAGAGGCTCAGACTGTTCTAGATGTTTAGATTTTTAGAATTTCAATTAGAACTGTAACATTTTTGAGAAATGCGAAAAACGGCCATTCTAACCAAAAATCAGACAAAAAAAAACACAACAACCGGATCACAAGACGAAAACCAGTCGAAGAAGAAAAGAGAAAAACAAACTCTTTGATCGTGATAGCAAGTCACGATAATTCGCGTATCTGAAGAAGATTGCATAGAAGGAAGGTCCAGTGGGACATTCCGGGCGGATCCGATCCCTCCGGAGCCACAAAACCAGAGAGACAACGACGTTATCTCTGGGAGAGTGTGGAGTTAGAACGTGTTTAATTTACTCCAATGCCCTGAACGTGCCCTGAACGTGTTTAAATTACCCAACAATGTTTGGTATTTTAGAGCATGAGCATTTAAAGTCGAGGAAAGAGTCAATCCATCTCTAATGGATTTAGTATATAACTGTCACTAAAAACATAATAAGTTATGGTTTTCTAGCCGTGTTTTTAATAGTATCACGTTGTCTGTCTTGGGATCAAAGACACAAATATGTGGATACTTTCACATGTAAACGTGAGCTGGCTGATCAAAAATCGTTTGACCGATGGCCTAAAAATGATAAATTTATGATTGGCCCTTAACAGACCAGAAAAACAACCGGATTGATAAAGACGGTTAAAACGAGTAGGACTGAGGTAACTGTTGTTAGCCAGTCGTCAATAGGTATTTTTCTACATATATCACTGTGTAAGGTATGCGCGAGTGTTACACTGCTATGAAATGATTTTCGTTTTGTCGAATGGCTGTGTTGCGTGTCGTACCCTCGAAAAGATCATAGCGGAAAATAGTAGCATCAGGAACAAGGTTGACAACTAGAATTTTTCAACTAGGAAAAATATTTTATTTGTACATCAAACCTACTTAACTGTTCCGAATTTAAAAACAAAATTAACGGAATATATGCGCTCGGAGTGTTTTTTTCTTCAAACAAATTCCGATTTCTTAACTAGACGTTTCCGACGGAAATGTTTAAATCATTCAAAAAGTATTGCTGTCTTGTTGAGTTTAAAATTGAAAAGTCATTTTACTCGTGGTAATTTTTTGTAAAGTTATGGGGGTTTAATTATGTTGCCGTTTTGGCAATTTCGATTCATAATCACGCGATTTATTTCGCGCTATTAACGCGTGAACGGAAATTTAATCCGTCTTAGAAATTGTTCCAAATTGGTTGCAGGAAGCCTATTTGCCATAATTGGTTTGTTAATAGGTTGAGAATGCAATAAATTTGTAAATTCAATCAAACCGTTTCGCACATTTTTGTGCATCTTCATGTTTTAAAAATCTAAATTATCTGTACAAAACAATCAAAGATCATAAAAATTGTCATACAAATCATTATTTCAGAACTAAAAATTCAACCAATCACAACTTCACAAATATTATTGACATTACCTAAAAATTATTATGTAACAATTTTTTTTTCATTTAGTCATAAATTTCCGGGAGTTTTTACCTTTTTTGTTTTTACATTTTTGTTTTGTCGCTAATTTCATGCTAACTTGTAAATTGTTTCAATTTTTTTTTGTTTTACGCAGATTTTTTCAACTCTGGAACTATAGCTTTTGTGTCATCTCCCTACTTCTAAACTCGTCGCACGTGTTAATTGCCGGTCTCTCTTTCCTAATGTGCAGCGCCTCTAATGTATGTAACTTAATGTTGCTGGACGCCTGGTCATTTATCTCCAATTAAACTCCGACTTACCACTCTCACCAGATCACACTCATAACTGCCTTATATGCTGTCCAATTGGGGTATCCTTTTTTCGGTGTTCCTCGATCCTTCTGCTGAGATGTCGGACCGTCTGTCCAACATACATGGATTTGCACCCACATTCAAGTCTGTACACCACTTTTAATTTCAGTTCACTGGAAAAGGAGGATTTTAAAGATGGCATACAAGTTTTCACTTTCCTCATCGTGAATTTTATCTGCGCATTGTTGATATCGCGCACTTTTATGCTAATGTCTTACTGTGATTCCACTATATTGAACCATCAAGATGAGGGGTGAATCACTGCTATAATTACAAGGCTTCTTTTTTTCAGCCATGTTCTTTTTGTTTTTGCCCTCCCTGATGATCTTTTCAAGGTCTGGCGACGCAACCGGCGTCGACCAGTTTTCCGGATATTGGTTATCCAACCACTGCTTAGGGTTGATTTTCATCGCTTTATCATATTCTTCCTATGTAGACGTACTGCAGAAAACCCGATGAACAGTTCCTTCAATTATACTTTTCTTGTACTGAATGGGGCGCAACTTCGAAAATTTAGTATGGTACCTGTATATGTTAGTTTCTGATACTACCCACAGTTAATTTTCCTGTTTTTGTCCATAATAATTTTTAAATCCAAAAATGCAAATTTCGCATTTGTGTTGGGTGTCTCTATGGTGAACTGTAAAATTAGATGTGGTAAGTTTGCTGCCCGTAGCACATTTCCAGGATCAACCTTCACTGTTCTCCTATATTTTTTAACATTCGCCCAAATACTACACAGCGACGGAGCGTAGAAAAAGTACCTATTAACGACTGGCAGGCGTCAGTTACCTTAATCCTACTCGTTTTTCACCCTATCGAACTTGCCAGTTGATTTTCTGGTCTGTTTAGGACTAAGTAAAAAGTTACTATTTTTAGGCCATCAGTCAAACGACTTTTGATCAGTATTCGTTTACATGCGAACACAACCACATAGCTGAGTCTCGGATCCTCAGACTACGTGATTGCTATTAAAAACACGGCTCGAACACCCTATTTTATTATGTTTTTGTGTGACAGTTCTATATTAAATCCATTGGAGATGGATTGACCCTTTCCTCTTTCTAGCTACTCATATTCTAAAATATCAAAATACACCGGTGTTAATTCAAAGTTCTATGGCATCCGAGTAGCTAAAAAGTTAGTTTTATGCAGTCTTTCAACATATAACAGACTCTGGGGAGCCAAGCCTCCGCTCCCGTGTTCTTCTCGAGATAACGTTGTTATCTCTCCCAATTTGTGGCACGGGAGGGTTCCGCTGCATATATCTTCCCCACTGAAGCCTCCTTTTCCACTATTTTCATCTGCTAAGGATCTTATCGTGTGTTATTGCCACGATAAGAGGCTTCGTTTTTCTCGTTTTCTCGTGCGACTGTGTTTCACTATATTTGTCGTTTTTCTGTTTTTTCGTTCTTTTTCGTCAAAATGGCCGTTTTTTTGTATTTCTGAGAAATACTTGCCCGTCAATCGAAATTTTAAAAATTTAAACTTCCGGAATACTTCGACCCTCCTTCGCAGCACTTTTTTGTTACTAAGGCCTTTAGTCGTCTTTTTCTGTCCCGCCGGAAGGTTGCGCTGTGCCAAGCTGGCAGAATGACACATACTCCCCGGACAAGTCCCCATCAATGTCCCTATTGATCGCATAACACCGGGTTATCATCAAGCAGTGTTCCAGTTGTCTATAATCAATCTTACAAATCGCATTCGAAAAGGAAATTTATCTACTCCGCCTCAACTCACTACGTTTCACAAATGGCATCGTACTACATCTCACTGCCTTTCAACATTTTCACAAAACTTGCACCATGAGGAGTGTCCTAGATAAAAATTTCTTTTCTGACTACTTACGTCATCTTTGCCATAAAACTTCTTTTCGCTCTTTGTGATTAAAAAGTTGGGACGTGGCACGGCCACGCAACCGTTAAAATTAACTTAACGTCACTCACCAAGTATAATCAGTTATTTATGCGGTCCTATTTGATATTAAAACTAAGAAACTCTGTGGCTAGGAAAGTTTTTGAGTTACTCACCCTTTCCGAGCGAGTTTACCCAAACTTACCAGGTCGCCACATAGTGAAATTGTGTCTTACACATGTTAAAAACTTCAGTCGTGTTTAAATAGGTAAATATACTCACCTATGTTCTCCATATATATATAAATAGTCATAACTAAAATCAACAATTTTAACAATTTTAACAATTGCGACAATTTTCAAAGTTTGGTCTGACCAAATTAGATCAAAACAAAAAGTTTAACAAGTTCAATAATCAAACTTGGTTGATTAGTTCAAGTTTTTACACACAAAGACAATCAAGTTTTCTCTCCTTCTCTTCCTTGCTTGTTCACGTCTTCACTTATCCTCTTCGTTCCATCATCTTCATTCCATTGCTTCTCCATCCTGATCTTCAGCTTCACTATCTTCTAGGAGTTTTTCCAACATGTCCATAGAGTTGCGGGCCGTGCCCCAACTCTCCTGTTCCAACAGCCTCGGTTTGCAACAAGGTAGCAGGTCCACATTCACCTTTTGCTCCCGGTTCCTACAAAAGCTGTTGTGAAGACACAGGCTCACATTTCTTTCTAGGTCAGCTCTTAAGACCTCTTTCTTCTCATTTTCAGTTACACAAGGCGCTCCAGCTACTCGCTTCACCGCTGTGGTGACCTCGTTTCTGTGCGTCAGGAATGCTCTCTTATAGGCTCCCGGTCCTATATCTAGCTGGAAAGATTGATAGGCTTCCCTGTTCCTCGACATGTGACGCTTCGCGCGTTCATACATCCATGACGTCATCACTGCTCGGAACCAAGGCATCAACCTTTGCCTTGACCATATTCTTTCAATAGTTTTGGGTATTCTCAGAACCTTGCAGGTGGTTCTGAAAAGATCCAATTTGCGGCTCATTTTTACGTTGCTCAGTTGCTCAGGAGTCGGCACGGCCCTCTCCTGTTCACTTGTGTCCGCGTTAGCCTCCAACCACCTCACTGCCAGCATGGCACTAACCACCACGATTGACACATGTTGATTCTGATCGGGCAACCCCGTAGAGTACAACTCCTCCACGTCCCATACTAGCATCAGATTCCCGCGTTTGGGGTACTCCCCATGGGTGACAAGGATACTCCCCATGGGTCCTCAATATGTTCCTTCGGGTCCGATACCCTGAGGCTCCCAGCAACGGTTCCACCTCCATCATAATTCTGTGCAAATCGTCTTTCTCTTCTATAGTGGGGAATTCAGTGGGTAACGCTCCACTCGCTTTCTGCTTCTGGAACTCGCTCACATTACCTTCGTTCAACCTCATGAACTCTTCACCCACTACGTCTTGCAACTCGCCTTCAGATCTCTTCGGGACTGCCCAAAAGATCTTTGCCAACAAATCATATGACCTCTCCGACATTCTGGCCAATCTCACGCACTTTGGCACAGAGAAAAGTTGGTCAATCAACACCTGCTGCGTCCTCGCATCCATCACCACCATGTTTGTAGGATACCTACTATTGCAATATGGTGCGGAGCTTGAACCCACCAGATATTTTGAACCATTAGGTCTATGATAGGCCTCACTATCCTTCAGATTCATTTCATTTTCAAGAGTTTCTCGCCAGCCTCCAATCTTCTGCTCTGTCTGCAATGCTCCAGGGAATACTTCCACGCTGAGGGACGTCACTAGCTCATGGGCACGCTCCAGGCGCTCAAGCTACAAAATCCAGGCGCTCAAGCTACAAGCGGAGCTCGTCATGCTACAAAATCCCAAGGCTGTGGTAAAGTTTACATCCGTCACCCCATGACAGTCCGCGACCAACTCCATGCCACTCTTATCCGACATGCTCAATCTTCCGTACAATCGTGCCAGTTGTCGATGCTGCTCGCTCAGCGTAATCAGGCAATGTCCCAATATGCAAACATGTCCTTCCATCCCACTATGTTGAGTTAAACAGGTGCCTTGCCTCAACCAATTGCTCGATGGACTTCCCTCAGATGGCTCCGTGGATGGGTTGCTCTTTCGCTTCGTCATCCTCATGGCCAGCATATGGTGTATCATGGCCAGATCATGTAGACTCGCGTCATCATCCAAGTCTAACGTGAGATATCCGCCGTCATGTCCCAGATTAAACCGGCGTTAGGATGGGGACACCAGGAAGGCTTCATGAGCTCCTACATGGTTACTAGGCTGGTTTTCAAGGGACCGTCCCAAGAACCACAATCAAAACTCACTTGCCCCTTCAGCTCGGGAACCGAGGGTTCAACCACTTGTTCTTCTAAAACAATTCCCAGCTTGGGTTGTTCCACCATCAGCATTCCAGTTTCCTTAATCCGTTCGACCCAGAAATTGAGCACTACGACTTGCTCATAGTCGAAGTACGCTTCCCTGGCTTCTTCGTTCTCGAAGGGATTGTACGCCATCCCCGGTATGCCTGACACGTATTAGAATGACTTCAGTTTCCCTAGTGTTGCAAAGTCTTTTTGTCCTCTGACTGTTTCAATCAACTCCCGGCTCACTTTCAATCCTTTGTTGGAATACCTTCTCACTTCTTCCAACTTGCGATAGCTCTCCATGTCGTTCGACTCCCTATTTGGTACAACCAACGGCATATCCTGATATAGTTCAAGGAGTGCCCTAAGGAAGTTTCTTTCGCAATCAAATCCCTTTTGCCGAATGATCTTTATGCATTCTCCCAGAACAGGAGTGGGGATACAATCCACCACGAACCTTACAAAGCAAAGGGCATCCTTACGCTTAGCCCAGGCTATCGCAGAATCGTCTTTTGAAATCAATGCTCGCAGGGCTTCCATCAACTCCAGCTCTTGTTCCTTTGATTTCAAATCATTACTGGCTTCATATTCCGCCTTCCTGATGCCCATCAAGCATCAAGCCAACCGTACTTGCAGGTCAGTTCTCGTGCACGGGTGAGCCAGGTATGCTGCCACCGTCGCAGGCGCATGCATCGTCTCGTCGAAGTATCTTTGGAGGGCCGCCCTCCAAGAGATTTCCAGTAGTTTTTCCAGCCCGATTTCGTTCGCCTCCGAGGACATTATCGTGCCGTATTCTTTCCGACTTAGGTTAGAATTCTCCGTAAGACGTTCCAGATATTCCTGCATGGCTCGCTTCTCGCTCCAAGCCATCAGGTGCCCTCTCGCGGAGTTCCTCGCCTTCAACATCTCCACATAACCACCTGCTGGATCTCCCATGTGGACCGATTCCGGCACAGTGACTCGACTGTACTCGACCACGTTGTCCCTCCAGTTCCATCTTGGTCATGTTGGTTCGCGAGGGCCTGTAATCACCATGTCCTCCAGATCCACACTGACTGATGATCTCCATCTCTAGCTTAGTGTCTGCTAGGGTTCCTGCAGTTTTCTTTAATTTCGTGGCTGTTTTGGTCAGACCTGCCAAGAGCATAGGGGGTATCAGGTTCTCTTTTTCTCCCCCGGCCAGCGTTGCACCATCTCCTTGCCCGCTCCCGCCTGAACGACCTTCGCTCGTCAAAGAGGCCACCACTGCGCTGGCTTTTGACTTCACCACTCTCTGGTTCACGGCTCGACTTCCTGTCTTCCCTTTCAGCCGCTTCAGCCCTTTTCTGGCTTGTCTGACGGGTAATTTCTTCGTGACCTGCTGATCATCGGCACTGTCCTCTGTAACTGACTCGGTCAGAACATCAGACTCTCTGGAGTTCATTATTTTCTCCAGGACCTCACGCATAATGGGTTGGTTCAATCCCACCTTCATTATAGACTGCGTCCCATATCGTCGTATCACGTCCCATGACCTTTACATGAAGTTCACTCGGTTCCAGGTTGCCCCTGTCTTGCTTTCTAGTTCACTTTGGTATCTCTCCCATTCCTCTTCCGGTAGCGTACTCAGGAAGGATACCCTCATTGACTCTTCAATTTTTCTCCTCCTCGGTGACTCATGGAGCAATCTTTGTGGATCCCTACTTCGGCACTCTCTCGCCTGACTTATTGGGTCCATCGGGGATAAGTCGGCCGACGCCTCCTTTGTAGGAGACATGAAAGAAGATGGCGTCATCAGCAACAGACTCCCATCGACTTCCCCGTCGTCGTCTTCACTAAACCGGTACTCCAGCAAGTCTCTCTCCAACGCTCCTAGATCCGTCTCACCCGGCTTTTCTGTCTTTCCCCCGATGTCGTCAACGTCCTGATCCATGAACCTGATGCGGATTCATCGTCATCCGCATCAGGTTTCGGCTCAGGTCCTGAAGGGCCTTGTCGTGTGTCTATGCCCGAGTCCGGCCGCGCCGGTACGGTCAGGTCTTCTGCGTGATAGAACAATTCATCATTCACCAGGAATTCTACGGACTCCTCGCCATGTGGTGCCAGGTCCCCTGTCGTTATGTATGAGCCTCCTCTGCACTCCTTTGCCACTTCCAGCATCACTACTTTCACTTCTCCTGACCACCTCAGTCTTGATAAGTCATCTGTGCACCTCGTTCCACATCTCTGCCGAGACCTCTGGTCTCCTGGAAGGTGGTGCTTTGATCTTTTTCCTGCTCCAAGCATCAGAAAATGTGAAGTCAAATGTGTGCGCGGCTGCAACGTTCCAACTGATGAAGCGCGGCTCCATCCCTTCACTCCACTTCAGCATTCTCCTCTCTGCATCACGATCTGCTCCGATGCGAGGGGCAATGACGGGAGAGGTGACTACCAACAACATCCTCCTTATCGGTGGGTATCGAGGGCATTGGTCCAGCAGCGGCCTGGACCCGGAAAGCCACGCTTGCTGGTTCTCTTTCACGTGTGCGTAGGCTTCTGGCAAAAGTGGGACCCTCATTGCCGCTCCTGAATCTTTCACTACTGGTCTCAGATTCCAAAGCCTCAGGTTAAACTGGATGTGGGAAAGGTCGTCGCAGAATCGTCTTTTGAAATCAACGCTCGCAGGGCTTCCATCAACTCCAGCTCTTGTTCCTTTGATTTCAAATCATTACTGGCTTCATATTCCGCCTTCCTGATGCCCATCAAGCATCAAGCCAACCGTACTTGCAGGTCAGTTCTCGTGCACGGGTGAGCCAGGTATGCTGCCACCGTCGCAGGCGCATGCATCGTCTCGTCGAAGTATCTTTGGAGGGCCGCCCTCCAAGAGATTTCCAGTAGTTTTTCCAGCCCGATTTCGTTCGCCTCCGAGGACATTATCGTGCCGTATTCTTTCCGACTTAGGTTAGAATTCTCCGTAAGACGTTCCAGATATTCCTGCATGGCTCGCTTCTCGCTCCAAGCCATCAGGTGCCCTCTCGCGGAGTTCCTCGCCTTCAACATCTCCACATAACCACCTGCTGGATCTCCCATGTGGACCGATTCCGGCACAGTGACTCGACTGTACTCGACCACGTTGTCCCTCCAGTTCCATCTTGGTCATGTTGTTTCGCGAGGGCCTGTAATCACCATGTCCTCCAGATCCACACTGACTGATGATCTCCATCTCTAGCTTAGTGTCTGCTAGGGTTCGTGCAGTTTTCTTTAATTTCGTGGCTGTTTTGGTCAGACCTGCCAAGAGCATAGGGGGTATCAGGTTCTCTTTTTCTCCCCCGGCCAGCGTTGCACCATCTCCTTGCCCGCTCCCGCCTGAACGACCTTCGCTCGTCAAAGAGGCCACCACTGCGCTGGCTTTTGACTTCACCACTCTCTGGTTCACGGCTCGACTTCCTGTCTTCCCTTTCAGCCGCTTCAGCCCTTTTCTGGCTTGTCTGACGGGTAATTTCTTCGTGACCTGCTGATCATCGGCACTGTCCTCTGTAACTGACTCGGTCAGAACATCAGACTCTCTGGAGTTCATTATTTTCTCCAGGACCTCACGCATAATGGGTTGGTTCAATCCCACCTTCATTATAGACTGCGTCCCATATCGTCGTATCACGTCCCATGACCTTTACATGAAGTTCACTCGGTTCCAGGTTGCCCCTGTCTTGCTTTCTAGTTCACTTTGGTATCTCTCCCATTCCTCTTCCGGTAGCGTACTCAGGAAGGATACCCTCATTGACTCTTCAATTTTTCTCCTCCTCGGTGACTCATGGAGCAATCTTTGTGGATCCCTACTTCGGCACTCTCTCGCCTGACTTATTGGGTCCATCGGGGATAAGTCGGCCGACGCCTCCTTTGTAGGAGACATGAAAGAAGATGGCGTCATCAGCAACAGACTCCCATCGACTTCCCCGTCGTCGTCTTCACTAAACCGGTACTCCAGCAAGTCTCTCTCCAACGCTCCTAGATCCGTCTCACCCGGCTTTTCTGTCTTTCCCCCGATGTCGTCAACGTCCTGATCCATGAACCTGATGCGGATTCATCGTCATCCGCATCAGGTTTCGGCTCAGGTCCTGAAGGGCCTTGTCGTGTGTCTATGCCCGAGTCCGGCCGCGCCGGTACGGTCAGGTCTTCTGCGTGATAGAACAATTCATCATTCACCAGGAATTCTACGGACTCCTCGCCATGTGGTGCCAGGTCCCCTGTCGTTATGTATGAGCCTCCTCTGCACTCCTTTGCCACTTCCAGCATCACTACTTTCACTTCTCCTGACCACCTCAGTCTTGATAAGTCATCTGTGCACCTCGTTCCACATCTCTGCCGAGACCTCTGGTCTCCTGGAAGGTGGTGCTTTGATCTTTTTCCTGCTCCAAGCATCAGAAAATGTGAAGTCAAATGTGTGCGCGGCTGCAACGTTCCAACTGATGAAGCGCGGCTCCATCCCTTCACTCCACTTCAGCATTCTCCTCTCTGCATCACGATCTGCTCCGATGCGAGGGGCAATGACGGAAGAGGTGACTACCAACAACATCCTCCTTATCGGTGGGTATCGAGGGCATTGGTCCAGCAGCGGCCTGGACCCGGAAAGCCACGCTTGCTGGTTCTCTTTCACGTGTGCGTAGGCTTCTGGCAAAAGTGGGACTCTCATTGCCGCTCCTGAATCTTTCACTACTGGTCTCAGATTCCAAAGCTTTGGCTTAAACTGGATGTGGGAAAGGTCTTCGCGGCCCATTCGACACTTGAAGTTGTTGTTGAAACCATCAATACCCAACCCGGCTCCGCTATTCTTCCGAACAGCCTATCGTCGCTGGCCAGCCCTCTCAACTCCCTCTGCTCTACCCAATTCAGCACGGAACAATCTACGACTGAGACCAGGTTGACATACAACACAGAATTCCTGTATGCCTTGAATTGCACGTCCGGGAACACGAAAGACATTATCGGTCCATACACCACCGTGACGAATTCCCGCAGTCCGTGAATCAGAGCCAACGGATCGATCCGCATCATGACAGCCAAATCGGTCAGCAAGGGCATTCCACAATACTGCTTACACTCACCCGCATCCGTCGCCACCTTATCTTCTACCGTGACACTTCTGTTCTGTTGCAAGAGATATTGGAGCAGGATAGTCCTCCAGTATTTCATTTTTCTGAACGAGGCGGTTTCCAACTGCGCGTTGAACTCACGACTTGTTCCCTGGAGTTGTTCGGGGTAACGCAACAGCACAAGCAAATCACCCAGCCGACCGTAGGTCATGGCAATCAGAGTCAGGAATCCATCCAATCTCAAATCTGCCAAGGCTTGGGTGAAGAGGTTTGTCGGCCCCTTCACGAAATTCTCATGACCAAATGTCACGTACGGGGCTAATATCAGGCCAATCGACAGCTTCCTGATATCCTTGACGAAGCTCGCGATCAGGTTCCGAGATGCCCTCGGATAGCACGTCGACAGGAAGGATGGCGTCCATCCCACTCACATTCCACCCAAGATAGCATCTGATCGTTCATATTGTGCCCTCGTGGCCAGTACGTCAGCTTGGAACTTGTCCAACGACATCGTGTTCACATCCTGCATCAATTTCAACATCATACCCCCGGCTAACTGCCGGGCATCAAACAAGTTCTTCAGATACGTCTGTATCTCTTTGATCACCGCCGGCGCATGCTCGAACGCGTCCTCTCCCAAGGTGCACAGTCTTGGTGACAAGTAAAACCATAAGTTGTTGTGCGTCTTCGTGCGCAAAGCCATTGCCATGAGATCTTCTTCCGCTGATGTCATGTTTTTCCTGACTGTCCTTCCCTGCTCATTCTCTGCGTGATCCATCTGTCTGAACCAGAGATCGTCAGCCACCTGTTGTACTAACAGATGATCGTCATCTAACCCTGGTCTTAACTTCAGCAACCTGGCGAAGTTGGACAGCTCCAACCCCAGAACCTCATCTAACACCAACCGAGTTGTGCTACAATCTTTGAGTCCCTGAATGGCATTGGAAATGTCAGTCCAAACGGCAGGAAGCTCAGATCGGGATGGGTAATAATTGTTGGGGTCTACCACTCTGTTCGGGCAGGAATTATCACGTTGAACCGCCCTCTGCTATCGTTGTGACCATCGTATACACAAACTGAAGCGGTTCTGGCAATGCAGCGTACCCTGGTGACAACACAAAGACCACCTTCACTACATTTTGGGTGAAACGTTGTTTTGCTGCTGTTTCTACCTCTCAGCCATCGCCGAGAGCAATGTCATTATCGCCTCTCCTATGACCTCATTGCTCGGGATCGACCCATCCGTCATACGGGACAACAAACCCCTGCTTTGCAGATAATCATTCGAGCCTGCAACCACTATCACCTGCGGCTCCATGCTGACCACCCTTCGCACACTTATCATCATGCCTATTGACTGTCCCCAGTCCAATTTAGGCGCCGTCAAGAAAATCACGTCGGGCCAAAAGAGAGAACGGGGCGTGTAGAGATAGTCCGAACTCGCCACTATCAGGTACTTGGCAGCTTTCATATCCAAAGGATCATAAGCGGCAAACAGGCCGTCACCGACTGGGGCCTTCAGTTCCCCGTATTTCCTGTCATCCCCATCCACCGTGGTCGCTCGGGGGTAGTCTCTTGAATACTCGCCAGGCGTCCGACCGGGTGGTTTAGCAAACTGCCTGTACATCTTGTGATGCTTGTTGTTAGGCTTGCTATCTGTCTGAAACTTGCCCTTACGAGCAGGTGGCGTCAGTTCCCTGGCTCTCTGGCGGACGTCCGTAAGAGACCGGGTATTCAGAGGTCCAAAGGTATTGTCCTGAGGCAATCCATTCAGGTCTGCATGCTGGAGCGTAGTCGTGGAGCTGAACTGCTCCTGCTCTGCTAGCAGCCAATCCACGCCTGGTATTCGATATAGTCGCGACACTGTGGGTCCTTCTCTGCCGATCATTGTCATTGCGTCCTCCCGACACGTCAAGGTATTCATGTTCAACTTCGTTGACATGTCCGTCTTCCGTCTTGTACTGTCCCCAATGACTAGGGTCCGGACGGTTCCAAAGCAGCACGCTGCTTGGTTCAACTCCTTCCACCGGCACGGCGCTTGTCGACGTCCTGCTGCTGAAGCAGGGTTTGCCGTAGCGGGCGGGTCGTTCCTCCTAGACACGGTCTGGGAGTTACTCCTGTTCTGATCAACCGATCTCCCAAGTCGGCTTTCCAGCGGTTGTGCTCTGGGAGGAGGAGCAGTCCCTAGCCTCTCTCTTACGTTTGAGCTCGGAGTGATGGGTGCAGCTGTAGCCGTCTCCGTTGCCAGGGGCCCTAGGCGGTTGACAAGGGATTCGGGCACGCTTCCCCTTATTCTACCTCCTCCGGTCAAACTGGTCCAAGCCAGAGAACTGGTCGCCCTCGACTCCTGCTCCACTTCCCTGAACTGCATCTGAAATACGACATTGATCCAGTGTCTCCCTCGTTGAGTGTTGAAATGTATCCCATCTCTGGTGAGCGCGATGTGATCAATCATGCGCAACAAGTTCTCGAGATCCAGAAGTCGCAGCTCGCCAGGGTTGTTTCTCACCAGACTGCGGGTCATTTCGTTCCACCGGGTCACGTTGCCATTCATAAAATCTGCCACCACGGTGGCCACCATCGGGTTCTGTGGTATCGTGCACAGCACCACAAGCCTGGGCCTGTACTTCTCCTTTAGTTCGTTCAGGAGGCAGACCAATAGAGGCTCCCACTTGCTCTCCGGAGTCACTGGGGCTCTCGAGACATCGTTGGTTCCCAGCATTATTACCAGCGTATCCAGGTAATCTTCGCTCTGGAACTCCATCATCTTGATGACCTGAGTCACTGAGGCTCCTCCAAAGGACAGAGCGGTAGTCTGACCATAGACGAAGATCTCATTCAGATCCCTCACCAAACTGTCTCCTATGATCAAGTGGCGATTCCCTGGGGGAATTACCTGGTCGCTCGTAGCGGGGTTCCAGCTCATGTCATTCAGGCAGGCTCGAGGAAGCTCCGCGGTCACTTGCGTGAACTGGTGACGTGCCATCAGATTCTTCCTAATGTCTACCACGCGAGACTTTTGAAGGGTTCCGCCATGCGCAGTCCTCGAGGACACTACTGTGCGGGGTGCTCGCTCCGAACTATTGGATGAATGATCTCGACGTTAGGAAGGAACGATCCTACCCAATGTCCGCTCAGTGGTTCGATTAATCTCATCCATTGTTGCTCTGGCCACTTGGTTGAATGATCCGTGGAACTGGGGAGCGAGATAGGTGTCAGAAGGGTCTGTTATCGTGTTCCTCTGACTGGGAGCAGACTGTTGTGTCTGCTGAGGAGCCTCGCGCCCTCTCGATGTACACAACTCCTGTACTCTTGTCTTGGGCCGTGTGTCCCTGGATCCCTCCTTGGACTTCATCGTCGCCAGAACCTCCTGTGACACTTGGCTCACCTTTGCCATATACAGCTCCTTCAGGTGCTTTTTTTCATCCTCCTTGTAGGCCACCTGCAGATCCTCGTACTTCTTTTTCCATTCGTCTCTTTCTCGAGCTATCGCCCTATACTCCTGGAGTTTGGCACACAGCTCACTTTGATCTCTCTCTTTCTTCTCCAACGTCTCAATCGTCTCCGACGTCTGTATTTCTATTTCGTTCACCCTCAGTCTCTTCGGAGGAGGAGCAGCTGTTGGAGAGTCGACTGAACGTGACGGGCCTGGCCCATCACGTTGTCTGTTCGCTCCGATGAGCGGCTGCGCAGGTTGTATTGGCAAGGGCATCTCACCTAGCCGGTGGTCCCTCTGTTCACCTAGTCCTGGCTCACGAGCCAGGTCGTGGCCAGACATTTCTCCACGCCGCCATCTCATCAGTCGGTTTCGACCTCTCTCGGCGGTCCCGGACTCACCGAAGGCCAACATCAACACCACTTCTGTAGGGCGATTCCCTCGACCCTCTCGTCCTAACGCATTGAGGAGCGCGACCACAAACATCGCCAGCCCCGGGTCTTCTCGTGTAAAGTCACAATCGAACAGCCGCTGATAGATCTCGTCTAGAGTCGCTCATAGACTCGCTGAGAGGAATTCCATTAGTTCATTCGTGTCACTTATTTCTTATCGTGTTGATTCTTGTTGTCGTGAAGTTTTTTCCGGCTCGTTTGATTCAATGAATTCAATAAACAATTTCTGATCAATCATGATCTAAAAAACAAGTCGCGACTTACAATTGTCATTTCTGGATAAAACATCATTCAAATCTTTAAAACTCTTCATTGAAAACCTCTTCTCAATTCTGACTTAAAAATTTAGCACCAAGGTGGATCGTCCACCTGCATCTTTGCCAAGGTAGCACAAATGAGCGCTGTCACCTTGACTACCTGGAGTATCCTAGGTCTTTTATGACACAAAACATAAAACATATCATAACAATAACATAACACATAAACATCACACATCTACACTATCACATACGAACATAATCCCTAATATTACCTATAACTTAATCCTAATCTAAAACTTGACCCTACTTCCTATCAAGTGAACTTAATAAAAACCACTCATCGCCGAATGCATTTCCTAGCATATGCTCAGATAGTATTTTTTATGTAAGTAAACCTCTATGTCAGTTTCTGAAAATATCACATGTACAAGGGCGTACAACTCTCTCGGATGTAGCTTTCCCTTATTAGGATCGTATACTGGCAACGAGAGAGAGGTCACTCCTCTCTCAACCAAAAAATCCCTGAGTCGAGTCAAGGCCAATACCAAGCTCTTTGGATCTACGTGTTGCCTATCAGTGGCCTTGGTAACCAGGAAACACAAATATTTCCCTGGTATCTGTGATGCAACAGGGGGCAGCGCTATCATCCCTCCCACACCAGGCCTCTGTTTCCACAAAAACTCGATATTCTTATACTCTCTTTTGAAGTCAGCCGCTAGTGCTGTTTTGAAGCTTACGTCCGCGGTTATCGCTATGGCGCACGTGCGTTCCGTGAGTATGAAATCGCTGTCCGTTATGACGATATTGTTCGAATAATGGTTCGGTAGATCAAAATACAATTCAAAGATTCGTCCAAAAGGTGGTTTTTTAGCATTCTCGACCTCTGTCTCTAGTTCTCCGGTTTCTCTTGCCGATTTCAATTTTTTTATTATCAGATTTTCGGTGTGGGTGAGTCCTACCCCCACTCCCCGGACGAAAATATCCATCGACGTCCCCGTCGATTGCCCAAAGTCTAGGAGATCGAGGTTGGATTGTGGAACACGTAGAGGACCATCTGGGGCGACCCAGTTGGACTCGGTATTGTCATGACTGATGTATTTGATGCCGTCTTTATCGACGTTCTGAATCGTCAGGATCGTCTCTTTTGGATCTGTCGGCAGATCATGGAGCCATTCAAGTACGCGCAAGTTCGTTAGTTCTTGCTCATGAGTCTGTTCCGCTTCTGATACGAACTCCACTTCCGGTTCTGATCGATCGTCGATCCAATCCTGATCCATGTCATTCACCAAGTCGATTTCTTCTAGCACCGCCACTTCGTCCAGTCCTACCAGCGAGTTCATCATATCACTTACAACTATCCTGTCTAGGACGAAATCCTCGCCGTACCGATTGTATTTCTTCTCGTTTTTTCCTCTCTTGCTCTGGCGTGTTTCCATGGTGAGAGGAAAGTCAGGCTGTATTCCTTTGTCAATTTCAATTTGTTCCGGGCAGTCCCAGTCTTCCTCGGCATAAGGTAGAGTTTCATCGTCCATCTCTACTCGCTCGGTCAACTCCAGATCCAGTGGTAGGTCGCAATCGTCCACCACCTCATTCCCGTCGTTTTTGTCGCGAGTACCCCTTTCATTCACCTCACAAGCAGGATCCACTATCAAATAGTCTCCCTCTTGCATGTCCGCTGGTGAGGCATTGTGTGGTTTGATGTTTTCGTAATGAGCTGCTCTTTCAGTGCTCAATCGATAAAAACGACCTCCTTGGTGCACCTCTGTTATCTGAAATGGACCACGCCATTTCTTTAATGATTTCTTGGTTCCTTTTGGTGGAACCACTTCCTGGAACACCCAGACGTAGTCGCCAACTGAGTAGGCTTTTGCATTGGCTGTCCTTTTATCAAACCTCCTTTTTTGTCTAATTTGCGCCTTTTGCGTGTTCCTCCTGCATAAGTCATTGAGGTCCTGCTGTCTTCTAATAACATCCCGCACGTACGTTTTCGGTGCTGTTCTCTTCCCTTCATATTCAGGGTAGAAAAAGGTCATCGGAAGCGCTTTTTCGTGACCCGTTAGCATCATGTGTGGACTTATTCCCGTGGTCGAATGCTCCGGTGCTGTTGTAAGCACCCATCACTTGCGGCAAGTGCTTGTCCCAGTCATCCATGTAGCGTGAGCAATAGACTCTCAGCATGGATACCAGTGTGCGATTTTGCCTCTCGACTAGGCCATTAGTTTGCGGGTGATAAGTGGTCGAGTGGGCCTGCGCTACCTGCGACCTTTTCATTAACTCCTTCGTGAGATCACCCACGAATGCTTTGCCATTGTCCGATTGGAATGTGATGGGGCAGCCATGCCTCGCTATCCACACATTTATCAAATGATCGCATGTTTCTTCCGCCGATGCTGTCATGCAGGGTGCTGCATATTTCGTAAAATGGTCGATCATTACCAGCACCTGATTATAGCCCGTTGCTGTCATGCAGATCTTCTGATGATCAATTTGTACCACTTCGTTGAATCCCGACGACTCTATTGACTGTAGGGGAAACTTCAGTCCTGGGATCCTTCGCCTGTTGACATGACAGGCATGCGGCGATCCACTTCCCACAAGCCTTTTTCAATCCCGGCCATTCGAATCGTTTCTGTATCCTGTTGTACACTTTGTACACGCCTTGATGGCCCATCTGATCATGTGAACGAAAGAGTAATTCGGTCTGGTACAACTGTGGTAACACTATCGAATTGTATTTATAAAGGACCTTGTCCTCCTCTTTACGTTTACAGGATACGATTCCGTCCTTGTTCAGGTACAACAAGTTTTTTCTCTTCAGGTACAATTGATTCAAGATCTTGTAGCTGTCTTCTTCCAAGTCTCCCTTGTCAGGTGCTCCATTCTCGATCCATCTCTTCAGACTGCTCGTCATTCTATCATTTCGTTGAGCCCTTAGGAGATCCAACAGCCTGTTACTGGCTTTCAAATACGTCTCTACTACGTTCATTTGCCCACTCATTATTTCCGGAGCATGATCATCGTCCATCAACTTAGCACACCATATCTTCTTCAAGGGTGTTGCTTCCTGAACGGATGGCTCCAGATTAGTGCGGACGACCGTACCGTGTGGTAGTAATCTGGTGGGGCGTTTCGAAACTGCTATCAGCTCGAGCTCATCTGCGGCATTGTCTACCACAGTGCCCTCTTCATCTGAGGTGTACCTGTCCCTGTCTGGATCCTGATGCATTTCTCGGTCCAGCCCGCGCTGCTTCCAGTCTACCAACAAGGATTGGATCGCGATCTCCGATATATCGGAATTGGAAGTTGTTTCAGATGTGTTGACCCCGGACTGGGGCCTCGAGTCATCACTTGAGCCGACTGATTCCCCAACATCATGTTCCAAGTTGTCTGAGATGTTTCTCGACTCCCAGGACAAAACTCTGTCCCTCGGTCGCCTCGAATCCGACTCCCCGGACAACATTCTATCCCTCAGTTGTCTAAACAACCTCTCCCCGGACACGTCGTCCTGTACGGGCTCGAAGGTATCAGACTCCCCGGACATTGTCTCGTCCCCGGACGAACAATCTGAGCTTGGCTCGTATTCTTCTCTTGCATCCGTAAAATGCATTCTCCTCGTGAAGCTAGATCTCGACTTGACCCTGATTTCTTCAGTGTCTTGGGTCTGATTCAGTGTCCCATGTTCAGTGAACGAAGTTCTCAACAAGACCTCCTTCGGCATCGAGCTCACCAGCTGGTTGACTATCGACCTGCAATCCCGTTCAACACCTCGGCTGTTCTCTCAGTGACAGTCAACCGCTGCATGGTCTCCATCCACTCACGATCATGACTATCCACTTCCCTGTCCAGCAAGTCACGGAGCTTCCCCATGACGTCCGGCGCCACGCTCATCGTCCTGTTCAATAGAGCTTTGCTGTTTATACCCAGCCTGGTAAGTTCTTGCTGTACCAAATTGGATCGGACTAGCAGATCCAGCGGAACGGGCTCGCCCTCGCCTCTGGCTAAAACCTTTATCTCCGCGACCGTCTCCACTGGAAGGTCAGGGTGTCCGGGTATAGGATGCCCTGACTTGTCTAACCACCTAGTAAGTGGCAGTTTGTCGTAGGTTTCCTTGTCCAGAAATGAAAACCCGTCTTTGATTTCCGATTGGTTAGCCTGCTTCTCCTCGAGGCGCTCATAGAATTCTGTCTTTTTACTGAGGCTATCTGTGTTCTGGTGCTTATCACGGATACGGTGCTCTATGATCATGTGGTATCCATCTAGGCGCACCCATCCAACGACCAATATAACTTTGGTTTATCGAATAGGTTTTCAGCCAGGCAAGGGCACGATTATCCACACGTAAATTGAAGGGAGCACTCCCCAAGTAGGCCCGGTATTTTTCCACGAAATTGATCACCGCGAACATCTCCGCTTTTGGTGCGCCGTACTTCATCTCAGTATCACCCAATCTTTACTCCCGTAGTCTATCGGACAAAGAACCGTTCTCCCGTTCCACTCCTGCTGAAGTATGCCCGATATCGCAACCACTGATGCATCCGTGTCCAGCACGAACATCCCCTTCTCTGTTGGCATGCCGAGGACCGGTGCCTCGCAAAGTTCACGTTTGATGTTCTCAAATGAAACTTGTGCCTCATCAGTCCAAGTGAACTTTTGGCCCTTGTTTCTCATCAACCGCTGCATGGGGTATATTTTGTCAGCGTAACCCTTGATAAATTCTCGATAATAATTAGCAAACCCCAAAAAACTCATCAGCTGTGTATCTGTTTTAGGTGCCTTCCAGGTCAACACCGCTTCAACCGCTTCAGGATCTGGTCTCACTCCATGTTTATCCACCAGGCGGCCCAGATACTTTATGGAGTCTCTGAGGATTTCACATTTAGAGGGTTTACATTTCAGACCCGCCTGCTTCATGCAAGTAAACACCTCATCCAACCTCTCTATGTGGTCCTCTAAGTTTGGTGTTGCAATCACGACATCATCGACATAACACATGATTAGATTCCCGTATTTTTTAGTGACGCTCGTGAGTGCCTGGGCCATCAGTCGCTGGAATGTGGTCGTCGCATTGCACAATCCGAACGGCATCCTCCTCCACTGGAACAATCCCAGCTCGCACGCGAAGCCTGTTTTTTCACCATCTTGCTTTCGGAGTGGCACTTGCCAGAACGCAGAGCCCAAATCTAACGTCGTAATGAACTTCGCGTCTCCCAGCTTGGATAGGCTCTCATCGATGCGGGGAATCGGGTATGCGTCCTTTATAGTCACTGCGTTCAGATAACGGAAATCACAACATTTGCCCCCTTTCTGAGTTGCGTCCTTTCTTTTTCGCCATGACCACGCCACAAGCCCACGGAGACTTCGACGGCTCGATCATGTCATACTCCATTAACATCTCGATTTCCTTCCTGCACGCTTCTGACTTGTGAGGGGTCATTCTTCTCGCCACTTCCCTATGAGATACCGAGCCCTCTTCTATCTAAATCTCGTGTTCTACAAAATTACAGCAACCTATGTCGGCCTTATGTTTCGAAAAAACGTCTGCGTTCCGACTTAGAACCGCCCTGAGCGAATCTAGTTCCTTGTCTGATATTTTACCCTTCAAACGTTCTATCTCAAGTAGGACCGGTTTATTCGCTGCTAACTCTGTTTCTGTCGGCCTCTCGGGAAAGTTGGAACAATTAGACAACCCATCATCTGTTTCCGACTTCATTGAAAACAGTTTCCTAGAAGATTTCAATTCATTTACTCTCTTCAATATACATTCTTGGTTCGCATGCAAGGGACATTTTGTTACATCAAACTTTTTCAAGTTCTCCACACTCTGAAAGTCTGTGTTCAGAGGCAAAGCATAGCCAAGTTTCTTTCCCCTCTGTATTGTCACTGTTGTTGCTTCTGTGTTCAACAAAACACTCACACACAGTCCGCTCTGAGTGAGTGAGAAGCTTCTTCCTAAAATAGCCGAGCTTTTACTGTTTGGATTTGGTACCAGACTCACCTGTCTGTCATTGCTGAGTTCATTCAAGTTCCTCATCCTAAAAGTCGCTATTACGGCTTGGTTTGGATTTAATCTAACTTTTCGATCCAGAAAAAGCGGCACCTTGGCCTGGTTAATTAAGATCTTATTAAGGGGTTTCTTTTCATACTTTCTCTCAGGATCCTTGATCCTATTCAACCCGTCATTGAGATCGATCGTGACATCAAAGTTGCGTACGAAGTCCCTTCCTAAGATGAACTGATCGGATTCGTCCAAATTCTCCACTACTAGGAAGCTCATCCAAAGATGTCTTCCTCCGAGCTGCAGTGAAATGATCGGGGTTCGTCCAGTCACATAGATCGCTCCCTGATTGGCAGCTGCCAACTTGATGTTTGTCGGTATGAGATCCGACCTCTCGAAACCCATGTCAGTCCAAGTTTTGACTGGCATGACACTAACCACTGCTCCCGTGTCTAGCAGCCCCTTTACTGAAAGTTGTCTGCCTTGCACGTCCAGCACGTTTGCGGCCAGATCGGCCTCGCAACCTATGTGCACCGCATCTTGTTCGAGCATGGCGTTGTGTCCGATTCGTCTAAACTTCAACTCCTCTTGACCAATGTATATCCGGCAAATCTGTATATCGTTCGCATCAGTTACGTGAGCTTTTGTGTAGATATTGATGCCATCCACATTCATTAGAATCGGGTATGGGCCATGGACTTCGATGTAATGTCCATCCACTTTCATCAGCCTCGGTCCTCCTGTCGTGAGCAGCGCTCGCACTGCCCTGGAGTCCAGTTTGGGATCTTTCTCCCTCAGGTAGTCTGCATAAATGTCCAGGTAGACTAGTGTAATCTCGGATGGTTCACTCAAGTTCTTGACCACCTGGTGCCCTGCGACTGAGATAATGGACATTATCTTCGTCCCATCCTTCGTCATGCCGAAAGTTCTACCAGATATAACGTTCAGTTTTAGTCCCTGCTTCCTGGGTTCCTCTTTGTCTTCTTTTTCCGTCGTTTTACCCAGAATATTAAAATTTTCCCGAAGATCTGTGTTCTTCAGCTCCGACCTTACCCATTGCTCCACTTCTTTTGTGGCTAGCTCCTGTTTGACATTTTGCAACGCTGTCATCGCCGCCAGACCGTAATCCACCTTGAGTGGGCTAGCCGACTCTGTCTCCAGGTTCGATGCTACCACCTCGTCAGGCAGTGTCTTTACCTTCTTAGTCGTAAAGGTGCTCGGTGTCGTCTCCTTTCTCCGAGACTCGGCCTCGTTCATCAGACGTGCTCGACTGGCCTTGACACCCGAAAGCGCCTCTTCGTGGCGGGGATGTTTCGCGTCCGCCACTGCATCCCAAAACTGAGTGCAATCCGACTTGAAGTGTCCTTCCAAATTACAGAAGAAGCACCTCGGACCATATTTCATCATGAGCAATCTGACGTATTCTTCGTGATCCTCGTCGGTCGCGTCGACGTCGTCGAGAAAGTAGCCTATTGCCTTCATGTTCTGTTTGTATGCAGAACACGCGGAAACGAGATGGTCCATCGAACCACAATTCGCACACGACCTCCTCTTATCCATGTCATCGCGAGGTTTGTACCAACTGGAGTTCACACCAGTGTTTGTCCCGCTGTAGTTACCATAATTGCTGTAACGGTTTTGTGCCCTCGGTCTTATGAGTAAATACTCGCGTGACTTCATACGCAAATCATCGGGCGTGGGTACCTGGTCAAGTGACAGGGTGAAGTGTGTGGCCAACATCGTTTTCAACTCCTCACTCATTACTCCGTCCATGAACTTCAAAGCAATCGCCAAGTTTCGCTCGGATATTCTCTCATCGGGATTGTTTCTCCTCCTAAGCAATTCAAGGTCGTCCAAAAGTTTATCTATGGATTCGTCATCTTTTTGACGCCTTTTTTTGAACTTCACCATAGCCTGGTGCCGTTGTACTCCAGAGCCGAAACGATTCAGCAGGATTTCGAATATCTTGCGAGCGCTGTCTCTCTCATTGGTTCTTTTCGCCATTACACAGTTTAGTGCAGTACCCTCCAGGTTGCTTGTTAGCGCGCTGCACTCTTGTTTCTTGGAGAGACTCTCCTCCTCAAAGTGCAACTTCATCACTTCTATCCAAGTATCAATGCAACCGTCTGACTCGCCTTTGTATCACTTCGGCTTTTTCAGTGTCCTTCTTGACCTCTCTCCTCTCTCGGTTGACTTCGAGAGTTTAGTGATGAATGTCTCGAGAGATCTATTCAGAGGCTCAAACATCGAGGCATACATCGTCGTGTCCTGTGAGACTGTAGTCAGATCTGGCACTGAACTGACTTGTGGCACAGTTGGCAACCTTGTCTCCGGAGTAGCATCTGCCTCCGGCGGGACTGGATTCGCCAGCCAGGCCTCGACGGGGCTGCCCTTGGCCGCTCCCTATTCCTAGGTTCGTAGTTCGTTCTCGAGCTTTGCTGGACCCTGGCATAGCTGCCCGTACCATCTCCATCATTCGCATGGCGTCAGCGCTCCCTTGGATTGGAACGCTCCTTTCAATTGCTCCCATTCAAGATCGCGTCAAGCTTCCGCATCATTAAGTCAGATTTGGCATCTAACCTTTTTTCCAGGCTAGTCATCGTATGGGCGTAGGTATTATCATGATCGTTCAACAATCGCTCGATCTCTCTTGTCATCCTAGCCTCTCTTTCTTCTGACTCCTTGTTTGCCTGTGCCCGGCTCTCCGCCAGGCATTGATCGCTGTTGCGAATCAATTGAGCCTGATCAACCCTCGCCTGCGACTTCACGTGCGTTAGTTCATCGTTCAAATTCTCTCGACCCTGGTGAGCTCTCTCGTCAACTTGATCTATTCTCTTCGTCATGTCCCGTCTCAGTTCATCCAGACCATTCATTACGCCAGCGAACATGTCACTTATATCGCCAGTTGCCCCAAATGGCGGGGTTAGTCCCAAGGAAGATGAGGTCAACTGCGGCTGCAGCCTGGTATTTGATGACGCTTGCTCTTCGACGTCATCAATCTGTCGAACGTTGATGACGCTCCCATCTTTATCCCATCTGACATGGGCCTGGTCGGCGATGCGGACGACGCCTTCCTGCTCATGTCGTTCCTTGGGCACGGTGTGAAGTTCACATCCGGATGGGTTATCTCCGGGTGGTCATAACTGGAAGATAAACCTTCAGTTCGTAGTGACGCCATGCGCTCATCGTACAAAGACTTCCAGCTCTTCTTGGCCTTCGAACCCGGTTGTTCTTCACTCGGGCTTATACTCGACATCATCGCGTTGTTGCTCTGCTTGGCCAGAGATGAGTGGGTATTAGCTGGATGTGAAAATTCTCTCCTCCACCTATGACTCTTGGTCTCCGATTTGGACATTCCCCTAAACAACACTTCCTCTCGCGGCTCGACCTCGGAACGCTCCGAGGTCTCCTCCATCCCTTCAACTTCCTCCCGCTCAGGTCCTCGCTCGGCTCACAGTCGGGTCGAATAAGCGTCCGTTCCCCTTCGTCAAAGGGGTCCACAAGCGTTTCGCTCGCGGGTCCGGCCTCGGCGCTCCGCCCTTGTTCGCCATCGAGATTTTTCTCGCTCCTTAGTTTCATTTCGCTGACTGAAAGATCAGGTTGACCTTTAGTCGATTCGTTTTCAGCAAACACGTCGGAAGAGCTGCTAAACAAAGATTGGCTACGCCTAGTTTTAAATTTTTGCGTGCTTTCCTTGCTCAGCCTGGGAATCTTAGTAGTCGATTCTAACGAGTCCCTGCGCTGCATACTTTGTAACAAATAACAATATTCTTACAATTTAATGTCGATGACCGCAAATAAGTTCAAGTTAAATTACTTAACGCTGCCTCTTCGATCTCGTAAGTATCAAAAATGTCTCTTAGATTTCTCAATGACAATCTTAGTGACTCAGCTAAAGTTACACAGAGGGCTTACTCAGTATTGATATAATGCTAACTCAACCCTGTTGTACGGTATAACAGTATCACAAAATTTTCACAAGATATAATCAATACACAAAACACAATTGATAATCAGATAAGAATATCCTACAGGTGACAGCGACCTTTCGTCAGTATCAATTTACCGCCACACTCTTATCAAGTCACTGCTTTGTTAAAATCAAACAATCTTTGGTAAAAAGCAGTGATGATTCAGAAACAGATCAATAAAACTTAGTCTTAAAGAAAAAGACTTCCTTCAATCGGAACGATCCGAAAGAACGAAGCCCAGGACACAGTCTTCTCAAGTGAGTGTGTATTTGCCTAATACACCCACCGAGGTCTTCTTTTAGGTGTCCTGCGTTTGCCTGAGCTGTCCGACTAAGTAGCTCAAGGCAACATCTGATCGAAAATTCCTAAAGTCTATGAAAAAGCTCCCCCACACCCGGAACGCTCCAAGTGCATGAGAGCAGGGAACAACTTTTCTTCTCAAGTGAGTGTGTATCTGCCTAACACACTCACCGAGGTCTTCTTCTATGTGTTCCCGGATTGTCCGAGCTTTCCTATTAAGTAGCTCAAGGCAACCACACAACCGAAATCACAAACAAAAAAATTTTTGGTTCGGGTACTTCTGATACACCCGATCTAGAATCCAAAGTTGATCACGAATTTCCGGGTCAAAATGGGCTCCTATGATCCTAATAAGCACGCCTAATATCCTAATATGGTCCTAACTAAATGGATATTTTCCGTTTCCCAAATTGCCACAGAAGGTTTCCTCAAGTTTCAACAAGGAGGGTTGTTAAGGGGTTTAAGTCTCTCCGGAGGGTTACTTCGGAGGGTTGTTAAGACACTTAGCCTACTTCGGAGAGTTACCTCGGAGGGTACCTTAGCCACCCAAGTGACTTCGGAGGGTTCCTCTTCACTCACTAAGGAGGGTCAATTAGAGGATTAATATGCTCCGGAGGGTTACCTCGGAGGGTTCTTCCAAAATTTTCAAATTTTTAACCTCACTTTTCTGCCGCTCGGAAGGTGACCTATAATTTGGACCCCCCGAACCAACAAATTCTAAAAAAATTTACTTTTCCGAGATTATCAACCCAAAAACGGTCCGGAAACGTGGTCCAAAACGTCGACTTATGGTACCAAAATTATCCCGATCGGTTGGCTAGTCTTTGAGAAATTGCCAAAAACGTGTTTGTCCAAATGGCCTTTTTTCACCACCTATATAGGTTCTGAGAAACTTTTCCGCAATTCGTATTGAAAGTGCCTAAAAATAATTGAAACGAGCGTAGTAGCCCTGTACGGCACTGGAATTTTGCAAAAAACCGGACCAAAATTGGTTTGGAGACAAAAATTTGGCCAATAACTATCAAATTTGGACCCTCCGATTCCTTCCTTTTCCAATCCTTAAGTCGTTAGCTCTCTCCACGGAGCTAATCGGAGGGTTAGTCAAGAATTTTTCTGGCAGCCGAGCACGTTATGCTAGCACGCTCCTAACACGAAAAATTTTATTGCTCTAACTCTAAAAACTCAAAAACTCGATCCCCAAAACAGATTGACAAAATTCAGAAAATTATCGAAATTTTGATCGAAAAATTTTCGTTTTTTTCCAACTTCTACTGAGTCTTTTCTCACGCGGTTTCTTTAGTCAGGGGGATCCAACTACGTAGCTACTCCCTATATAAAAGCTTTTTGCTGTTCGGAAAAGCTCAGATATCCAAAAATTTGGGGGTCTATAGTTTGTCGAAAATCAGTAATTTTCGACAAGATTTGGGTGTTTCTTGGGTCTAATTAGGAGATAAGTAATATATAATAAGGATAATAACCTATTAGTAGTCGTTAATGAATAGTATTATACACCCTTTTGCACAAAAATACCCGAATTAAGACCCTTAACTCGGAAATTTCTAATCGATGGAGGGTACAATCGGACCACGCCAATCTTGCCCCCCACCACTTAAGTTTTGATGAAATAGTACCCGAACGATACTAAAATTGTTTCAACGATACCCAACAGTCGTTGTGGATGTTGTCCCTGATGTCCTCGTTGAGTGTGGAACAGGTCGGTCAGCTTGCCACTCTACCCTCCGGCCACCGGCAAAATCACCATTAACGTGCTTAAATACTCAAATTACACTCAAGGGAGGGTATCCAACCCTTCACCAAAACACACAAACTTTCTATCAGAAATGATATAAATCAATCTGAAACAACAACAAATAGGAAGATCAGATCACATCTCGTCCGGAAACAACATATAAACTGTCTATTTATGTTTTTTATTGTTTTTTGTCTTTTTTGGATTTTGTACTGTTTTTGTACTTTTTTGTTTTCAAATAAATTTATTTTTGGCTTTTTCTTGGTTATACACTTTTTTTATTTGGTTTTAAGCTTTCTCTTTAATTGTTTTTGGTCCCGGGACCTTGGGACAAGCGGGCTCATGACTTCCCACCTAACCCTCCGGCCCCCGGAATTTTCGGTGTTAACTAAGTTAAAAAGCTAAATAGTACTAGGCGGAGGGTACGCACCTTCCCCCTAGTAGAATAACGGTCTTTAAGGCCTCTAACTCGGGCATACGCCCGGAGCGGAGGGTTCGTCGCTGAAACGTTTGCTGATCATGATGGTCTCATGCCTTTTACAGGCCACCCAGGAATGCCATAAAAACATCTATGTAACATTCGCCCAAATACTACACAGCGACGGAGCGTAGAAAAAGTACCTATTAACGACTGGCAGGCGTCAATTACCTTAATCCTACTGGTTTTTCACCGTCTCGACCTTGCCAGTTGATTTTCTGGTCTGTTTAGGGCTAATTAAAAAGTTACTATTTTTAGGCCATCAGTCAAACGACTTTTGATCAGCTTTCGTTTACATGCGAACACAACCACAGAGCTGAGCCTCGGATCCTCAGACTACGTGATTGCTATTAAAAACACGTCTCGAATACCCTATTTTGTTATGTTTTTGTGTGACAGTTCTATATTAAATCCATTGGAGATGGATTGACCCTTTCCTCTTTCTAGCTACTCATATTCTAAAATATCAAATTACACCGGTGTTAATTCAAAGTTCTATGGCATCCGAGTAGCTAAAAAGTTAGTTTTAAGCAATTTTTCAACATATAACAGTCTCTGGGGGGCCAAGCCTCCGATCCCGTGTTCTTCTCGAGATAACGTTGTTATCTCTCCCAATTTGTGGCACGGGAGGGTTCCGCTGAATATATCTTCCCCACTGAAGCCTCCTTTTCCACTATTTTCCTCTGCTAAGGATCTTATCGTGTGTTATTGCCACGATAAGAGGCTTCGTTTTTCTCGTTTTCTCGTGCGACTGTTTTTCACTATATTTGTAGTTGTTCTGTTTTTTCGTTCTTTTTCGTCAAAATGGCTGTCTTTTTGTATTTCTGAGAAATACTTGCCCGTTAATCGAAATTTTAAAAATTTAAACTTCCGGAATATTTCGACCCTCCTTCGCAGCACTTTTTTGTTACTAAGGCCTTTAGTCGTCTTTTTCTGTCCCGCCGGAAGGTTGCGCTGTGCCAATCTGGCAGAATGGCACATTTTCAACGTAATGGAGAAATTACTTAGCTTGCTGCACTGACTTATCTTTCTCCCTTGTCGCGATGCATGCTCTACAGAACCAGACGGTTTCACTTATATTTCGATACACATCATCTGATATACCAACGCAATTTACTTGATACCAGTTCAAACAGCATTCCCATTCGACACCTTTTGACCTGTACGTGACCTTCTGATTGCTCTCTTGAACATATTCCGTTAAGATCTTTTTCGGGCGAAAACATTTCGGGAATATCCCTCGATAGTGCAGTTTCGTACTGCTTCAACCAAAGATTAGCTAAACTAACGGCAAGAGATGCCCCTATCGCCAAACCATCTTTCTGAACATACCATGTTTCATTGCACTTGAAATGGACTTGACTAACTGTCATGTTTAGCGGTTTTCCTAGCAATTGATGGTGGTTCATCTTGCTCATACAGTTTTCTCAGAGCTATGTCTCTTGCTTCTTTGAGTGGAATATTTGTATACAAACTCTTCACATCTAGAGATATAAAATTTTCATTGGGCTCAAGACTAATGCTCTCTAAGATGTCTCTCGCATCTAGTGAGTTGGTTTCGATGTTTGCGCCCTCAACTTGCAAGAACCTTGTTCAAGTTATCATAAGAGCTACCAGGCAATGAGAGGAGCGGTCATAATGGGGTACTTTCTTTATGCACCTTCGCCAACCCATAAAGCCTGGCGGGCTGCCCACCAGTAAACCTTATCCTTGTTTAGAGATTTTGTTTTATTTCGTCTTTTTTCCTCATAGCCAACAACTCCTTATTGATATCTCTTTCTAACTTCATAACAATCGCACCACTTGTTAATAGGGGCGAAATTTATCACTTTGTATTTTATGTGGCATGTGGGGGGGGATCGTTTTCACAAAAAATCTCAAATTGAAAAAAAATTCATTTACTTTTTTAAATTTAGTTTTTTATAAAAGTTTTCATGTTATTACTGCTTAATAGGCCTCAAAAGACAGTCAGAATTTGCAGGGTTTTGCCCTGATTTGAGCAGTCTTGTTAAGTTTTGCTATCAAAAGTGCTTAAGTTCAAGGCGTTCGCTGAGATCTTCCCATTGTTTTAAGATTTTCATTTTTTGTGGTCGGAACTTTTTGTGCTACTTGCACCGAACTGATTTTGCTTGTTTCTTTTTGCGTTTTTTTAGTAGGTGCACAGTTATTTTGATAGACTGACTATGTGTTACTAACTCGAAAACGTCTCGTTCTCATTGACTTGTTTTAATCCTACTAATTTTTTTTTCAGAGTGATTATGGAGTCGTTTCGACAAACAGCAAGTCAGAACTGGGCCGACTTTAAGGTGTTTCTGTACAACAAGGAAACCAAAGAAGTTGCTGGCAGAACTGGAAAAATTTGGGGTATGTGTATGAACATGTCTATTTATAGCTAATGCTAAAATGTTGGCAATAGCTTTTCGGCCAGCGAATCTGAACCCAAGTTATTTAACCTATTAAAGAAAAGCTAAATTATAAAAGGGGCCCTTCCGTTTAGGTACGGTTGTGCTCAACCCATTTGAAATATCGTTGTTTTGGCATATTTGAAATATCGTTATCGTATCGGCGAAATTTGTTTTGATCTTCAACTCAATCAAGTGCAGTCGGTTTGTTAGTCAAAGCATTTCTTGAAACTGTTGCAATTCGCAGATCAAATCTGTTATAATCGGACTATTTTTTTTCAAACACAAATTGCAAAATTAGTCTGCTAGCATTGAAAGGAAGTTTTAAATTTTTATAAAACTATTAAGCTATTATAACTGCTTGGAACTGAATCAAATAATCCAAGAATAAAATAGTTTTAAAATGTATCAGTATAAGTGAGTTTTTTTTAGTTGTGGTCATCTAAGATGATGTTTTCATAGGATGCAGGTTTTGTTATTTGGCGGAGAACACAACAAAATTTGATTGCATCAGTCGGTGACCATAATTTAAATTGAACTATTTTTCAAGACTATAAGCTTCAGGTTTTTTGACCTCATATTCATAGATCGTATTCTTCTACACTTTATTGTCCGCTTAAAAGGACATTTTTTGCCACAAACTAAATAGAACATTTCTATAGTTAATGCCAGCGCAATGTCGAAGTTTCCACGTAATTGTGGTATGACTGGATGTATTGGCTCATGGAATGGCATGCAAGGTAGAAAAACTTCGCTTCCCATGTGTAACTCCCGCTACTTACATTCATGAAACCATATAACCAATTGCTGTGCAAAGGGCTCATAATGTTCTGACCATGGTATTTTAAGAAAGCAGTGGGGTGAGTTAGATAATAATTCGGAGACTTGGAGATTGTAGCCAAAATAACGTTTAGAGGCATTTCTTACTCGTTACATAGTCCATTAAGTGCGAAGTAGACTGAAAACATATAGTTTTTCTCAACTCTGAAACAATATATTTTTTGCTGGAATCCACATCATGATTTAGCGAAAATGCGAGCGGTATTCTTAAGTATCTCAAAGACTTCAGAAAGATTCAACTACTAGATCCGAGAGAAACGTAGGGTTGTATAAATGATCAATTCGTTTTTGTTGAAAGCTATGAAAAGCATGACTGAAAGAAAATAAAATTGAAGTTTTAATTTAGTTCATGGGGCATGACGTCACAGTTCTAGATATCGCTGTCATTATTTTTTTTGCGAAAACATAGGAGATCGTGATACGAAAGCGGCAGTATTCGAATTTTTGAGTCTCTGTTTGTAGGAGATTGAGAGTCCATCTAATTGCTTTCTTCTCTAGGTTTTCAACTAATTTCAGCTGTTCTGTTTGGTTTCCAGACTTCAGACCCGTATGATATAATTGGTTCAATTTAGCCACAAGGAGGTATTTAGCTTTGATGACAGAGATACACTCTTAGATAATTTTTTTCTTAAATTGGTAGAATGCTCCAATGGTTTTTGCAACTGATTTCCCAGAGTTGGCATAGCGAGAGGTTTTTGGAGACCAAATACTTGCCCGTTAATCGAAATTTTAAAAATTTAAACTTCCGGAATATTTCGACCCTCCTTCGCAGCACTTTTTTGTTACTAAGGCCTTTAGTCGTCTTTTTCTGTCCCGCCGGAAGGTTGCGCTGTGCCAATCTGGCAGAATGGCACATTTTCAACGTAATGGAGAAATTACTTAGCTTGCTGCACTGACTTATCTTTCTCTGTTGTCGCGATGCATGCTCTACAGAACCAGACGGTTTCACTTATATTTCGATACACATCATCTGATATACCAACGCAATTTACTTGATACCAGTTCAAACAGCATTCCCATTCGACACCTTTTGACCTGTACGTGACCTTCTGATTGCTCTCTTGAACATATTTCGTTAAGATCTTTTTCGGGCGAAAACATTTCGGGAATATCCCTCGATAGTGCAGTTTCGTACTGCTTCAACCAAAGATTAGCTAAACTAACGGCAAGAGATGCCCCTATCGCCAAACCATCTTTCTGAACATACCATGTTTCATTGCACTTGAAATGGACTTGACTAACTGTCATGTTTAGCGGTTTTCCTAGCAATTGATGGTGGTTCATCTTGCTCATACAGTTTTCTCAGAGCTATGTCTCTTGCTTCTTTGAGTGGAATATTTGTATACAAACTCTTCACATCTAGAGATATAAAATTTTCATTGGGCTCAAGACTAATGCTCTCTAAGATGTCTCTCGCATCTAGTGAGTTGGTTTCGATGTTTGCGCCCTCAACTTGCAAGAACCTTGTTCAAGTTATCATAAGAGCTACCAGGCAATGAGAGGAGCGGTCATAATGGGGTACTTTCTTTATGCACCTTCGCCAACCCATAAAGCCTGGCGGGCTGCCCACCAGTAAACCTTATCCTTGTTTAGAGATTTTGTTTTATTTCGTCTTTTTTCCTCATAGCCAACAACTCCTTATTGATATCTCTTTCTAACTTCATAACAATCGCACCACTTGTTAATAGGGGCGAAATTTATCACTTTGTATTTTATGTGGCATGTGGGGGGGGGATCGTTTTCACAAAAAATCTCAAATTGAAAAAAAATTCATTTACTTTTTTAAATTTAGTTTTTTATAAAAGTTTTCATGTTATTACTGCTTAATAGGCCTCAAAAGACAGTCAGAATTTGCAGGGTTTTGCCCTGATTTGAGCAGTCTTGTTAAGTTTTGCTATCAAAAGTGCTTAAGTTCAAGGCGTTCGCTGAGATCTTCCCATTGTTTTAAGATTTTCATTTTTTGTGGTCGGAACTTTTTGTGCTACTTGCACCGAACTGATTTTGCTTGTTTCTTTTTGCGTTTTTTTAGTAGGTGCACAGTTATTTTGATAGACTGACTATGTGTTACTAACTCGAAAACGTCTCGTTCTCATTGACTTGTTTTAATCCTACTAATTTTTTTTTCAGAGTGATTATGGAGTCGTTTCGACAAACAGCAAGTCAGAACTGGGCCGACTTTAAGGTGTTTCTGTACAACAAGGAAACCAAAGAAGTTGCTGGCAGAACTGGAAAAATTTGGGGTATGTGTATGAACATGTCTATTTATAGCTAATGCTAAAATGTTGGCAATAGCTTTTCGGCCAGCGAATCTGAACCCAAGTTATTTAACCTATTAAAGAAAAGCTAAATTATAAAAGGGGCCCTTCCGTTTAGGTACGGTTGTGCTCAACCCATTTGAAATATCGTTGTTTTGGCATATTTGAAATATCGTTATCGTATCGGCGAAATTTGTTTTGATCTTCAACTCAATCAAGTGCAGTCGGTTTGTTAGTCAAAGCATTTCTTGAAACTGTTGCAATTCGCAGATCAAATCTGTTATAATCGGACTATTTTTTTTCAAACACAAATTGCAAAATTAGTCTGCTAGCATTGAAAGGAAGTTTTAAATTTCTATAAAACTATTAAGCTATTATAACTGCTTGGAACTGAATCAAATAATCCAAGAATAAAATAGTTTTAAAATGTATCAGTATAAGTGAGTTTTTTTTAGTTGTGGTCATCTAAGATGATGTTTTCATAGGATGCAGGTTTTGTTATTTGGCGGAGAACACAACAAAATTTGATTGCATCAGTCGGTGACCATAATTTAAATTGAACTATTTTTCAAGACTATAAGCTTCAGGTTTTTTGACCTCATATTCATAGATCGTATTCTTCTACACTTTATTGTCCGCTTAAAAGGACATTTTTTGCCACAAACTAAATAGAACATTTCTATAGTTAATGCCAGCGCAATGTCGAAGTTTCCACGTAATTGTGGTATGACTGGATGTATTGGCTCATGGAATGGCATGCAAGGTAGAAGAACTTCGCTTCCCATGTGTAACTCCCGCTACTTACATTCATGAAACCATATAACCAATTGCTGTGCAAAGGGCTCATAATGTTCTGACCATGGTATTTTAAGAAAGCAGTGGGGTGAGTTAGATAATAATTCGGAGACTTGGAGATTGTAGCCAAAATAACGTTTAGAGGCATTTCTTACTCGTTACATAGTCCATTAAGTGCGAAGTAGACTGAAAACATATAGTTTTTCTCAACTCTGAAACAATATATTTTTTGCTGGAATCCACATCATGATTTAGCGAAAATGCGAGCGGTATTCTTAAGTATCTCAAAGACTTCAGAAAGATTCAACTACTAGATCCGAGAGAAACGTAGGGTTGTATAAATGATCAATTCGTTTTTGTTGAAAGCTATGAAAAGCATGACTGAAAGAAAATAAAATTGAAGTTTTAATTTAGTTCATGGGGCATGACGTCACAGTTCTAGATATCGCTGTCATTATTTTTTTTGCGAAAACATAGGAGATCGTGATACGAAAGCGGCAGTATTCGAATTTTTGAGTCTCTGTTTGTAGGAGATTGAGAGTCCATCTAATTGCTTTCTTCTCTAGGTTTTCAACTAATTTCAGCTGTTCTGTTTGGTTTCCAGACTTCAGACCCGTATGATATAATTGGTTCAATTTAGCCACAAGGAGGTATTTAGCTTTGATGACAGAGATACACTCTTAGATAATTTTTTTCTTAAATTGGTAGAATGCTCCAATGGTTTTTGCAACTGATTTCCCAGAGTTGGCATAGCGAGAGGTTTTTGGAGACCAAATACTTGCCCGTTAATCGAAATTTTAAAAATTTAAACTTCCGGAATATTTCGACCCTCCTTCGCAGCACTTTTTTGTTACTAAGGCCTTTAGTCGTCTTTTTCTGTCCCGCCGGAAGGTTGCGCTGTGCCAATCTGGCAGAATGGCACATTTTCAACGTAATGGAGAAATTACTTAGCTTGCTGCACTGACTTATCTTTCTCTGTTGTCGCGATGCATGCTCTACAGAACCAGACGGTTTCACTTATATTTCGATACACATCATCTGATATACCAACGCAATTTACTTGATACCAGTTCAAACAGCATTCCCATTCGACACCTTTTGACCTGTACGTGACCTTCTGATTGCTCTCTTGAACATATTTCGTTAAGATCTTTTTCGGGCGAAAACATTTCGGGAATATCCCTCGATAGTGCAGTTTCGTACTGCTTCAACCAAAGATTAGCTAAACTAACGGCAAGAGATGCCCCTATCGCCAAACCATCTTTCTGAACATACCATGTTTCATTGCACTTGAAATGGACTTGACTAACTGTCATGTTTAGCGGTTTTCCTAGCAATTGATGGTGGTTCATCTTGCTCATACAGTTTTCTCAGAGCTATGTCTCTTGCTTCTTTGAGTGGAATATTTGTATACAAACTCTTCACCAAATTAAAACTCTTCACCAAATTAAATTTCTAGCGATCAGTCGGTTCATTTTAATGTCTTATTTTTAATTTCGCTTTTAATCGCCAACATGTTTGACCTCGAAACTTTCCGAAATCTGAACGACGAATTGAAATACGAGCTGTATAAAGACTTAGTCGAAAATGTTACTTATTTTAAACGAATTATCGAAAACTTAACTGTATCAACGAAAGAGGAAGAAAGAGGAAACAAATTTTTTGATCTAGAAAATTTTAAAAACACGGGCAATTCGAAAATTACAGAAAATAAATTTGAAAACGAATGGAGCAAGATTGGAACTCGGAGCAGAAATCAGAACAAACGAAGCGAAAATAACCAAGAAAGCAAGAATAACCAAGAAATCAAAATACAAGCAACCAATATTCAAGAAGAAAAATTCGACCAGCAACGAAAACATTTATTTTTACCACGAGAAGGAGAATATTCTGGCCTATTACTGGGAGACTCAATTGTTAACAGAATCAATGGGGAACAAATATCGGAAAATGTGTTGGCGAGAGGATTTGGTGGGCACAAAATTTCTGCATTGCTGGAACGCGTGAGAAACAGTAAATCGCGACATTTTAAACATGTAACTACGCTAATTGGAATAAATGACTGCCTCTCAAGTGATTTCGACGCGAAGGAAGCCGTGAGTAGATTAGAAAAACTAATTTATCTCATAAATCATAAATTCTCCCCAGAAACAATTTCACTATGTACTGTAACTCCCTTAGGCGCTTTTAGAAAATTTAGATTCTATAATTATTCCATATGGATTGAAGGTTTTTTGTCCAAACGATGAGACCAGAATTAGTTCCTCAACAAAAACAATTGGATAACAACTGCCGACATTATCATTAGTTGCCTTGCTTCATTGTCTTGTTTTAACACATTTAGATTATTCAGCAATTTTTTTACAACAAATTAATGCTACTTTGATGCTATCTCTGGAGAAACAGTTGAACTGGGCGCTAAAAAGAACATATTTCAGATCGAATTTTAAATCTTCTTCCCTTCTTCGCATTAGCAAATCGTTCATTGGAATCGAGAAAAGAATTGAGTTAAAGTGTATAACATACTTATACCAATATCTTACAAACAAAAAGAAGGCTTTTGAAAATACACTGAGACTACCGACTGCCAATTATAGGCTCAACGAAAGAACGAAACAAATTATTTTTGACAAACATTGTTCGACTGCTTCTCTACAAAAATCATTTTTTCATTTGACTTCTAAAAAATGGAATTCACTGCCCATAATTTTGCGCAATTTAGAAAAATCGAAAACAGAATTCAAGAAAAAATTGAAAGAATTTTACGTGAGTGAATTGAGAAACAATCCTATATGTACTAATACAAATACGTGGCGTGATTACCGTTTTTGCTAGTTCTATATTTTTTAATTCAGTTTAATTTTTCACACATTGCTTGAAAGAGAAACTGTATATACTCTGCATATACGTTGTATAATTGGACTATCTGTAAAATTGTTTGTAAAGTTTTATTACCAGCTTGTTCCTAATTCTTAAATCTTTAATTTTCTATAGTATCCGAAACTTCATATACTTTAATCAACCAATTTCCGAACTGTAACTGATTTTGTTTTTTTTTGTTTTGTTTATTGCTTGTTTTCTGATGTTTTGTTTTTGTTTGATGTAACCAATGAATTTATAACCAATTTTAATATTTACACTTTGCTACACTGATGCCTCGGCTTTTTATTGTATAGTAATTCAAGTGTTCTTTCTTCTTCTTCTTCTACATCTAGAGATATAAAATTTTCATTGGGCTCAAGACTAATGCTCTCTAAGATGTCTCTCGCATCTAGTGAGTTGGTTTCGATGTTTGCGCCCTCAACTTGCAAGAACCTTGTTCAAGTTATCATAAGAGCTACCAGGCAATGAGAGGAGCGGTCAAAATGGGGTACTTTCTTTATGCACCTTCGCCAACCCATAAAGCCTGGCGGGCTGCCCACCAGTAAACCTTATCCTTGTTCAGAGATTTTGTTTTATTTCGTCTTTTTTCTTCATAACCAACAACTCCTTATTGATATCTCTTTCTAACTTCATAACAATCGCACCACTTGTTAATAGGGGCGAAATTTATCACTTTGTATTTTATGTGGCATGTGGGGGGGATCGTTTTCAAAAAAAATCTCAAATTGAAAAGAAATTCATTTTTTTTTTTTAAATTTAGTTTTTTATAAAAGTTTTCATGTTATTACTGCTTCATAGGCCTCAAAAGACAGTCAGAATTTGCAGGGTTTCGCCCTGATTTGAGCAGTCTTGTTAAGTTTTGCTATCAAAAGTGCTTAAGTTCAAGGCGTTCGCTGAGATCTTCCCATTGTTTTAAGATTTTCATTTTTGTGGTCGGAACTTTTTGTGCTACTTGCACCGAACTGATTTTGCTTGTTTCTTTTTGCGTTTCTTTAGTAGGTGCACAGTTATTTTGATAGACTGACTATGAGTTACTAACTCGAAAACGTCTCGTTCTCATTGACTTGTTTTAATCCTACTAATTTTTTTTTCAGAGTGATTATGGAGTCGTTTCGACAAACAGCAAGTCAGAACTGGGCCGACTTTAAGGTGTTTCTGTACAACAAGGAAACCAAAGAAGTTGGTGGCAGAACTGGAAAAAGTTGGGGTATGTGTATGAACATGTCTATTTATAGCTAATGCTAAAATGTTGGCAATAGCTTTTCGGCCAGCGAATCTGAACCCAAGTTATTTAACCTATTAAAGAAAAGCTAAATTATAAAAGGGGCCCTTCCGTTTAGGTACGGTTGTGCTCAACCCATTTGAAATATCGTTGTTTTGGCATATTTGAAATATCGTTATCGTATCGGCGAAATTTGTTTTGATCTTCAACTCAATCAAGTGCAGTCGGTTTGTTAGTCAAAGCATTTCTTGAAACTGTTGCAATTCGCAGATCAAATCTGTTATAATCGGACTATTTTTTTTCAAACACAAATTGCAAAATTAGTCTGCTAGCATTGAAAGGAAGGTTTAAATTTCTATAAAACTATTAAGCTATTATAACTGCTTGGAACTGAATCAGATAATCCAAGAATAAAATAGTTTTAAAATGTATCAGTATAAGTGAGTTTTTTTTAGTTGTGGTCATCTAAGATGATGTTTTCATAGGATGCAGGTTTTGTTATTTGGCGGAGAACACAACAAAATTTGATTGCATCAGTCGGTGACCATAATTTAAATTGAACTATTTTTCAAGACTATAAGCTTCAGGTTTTTTGACCTCATATTCATAGATCGTATTCTTCTACACTTTATTGTCCGCTTAAAAGGACATTTTTTGCCACAAACTAAATAGAACATTTCTATAGTTAATGCCACCGCAATGTCGAAGTTTCCACGTAATTGTGGTATGACTGGATGTATTGGCTCATGGAATGGCATGCAAGGTAGAAAAACTTCGCTTCCCATGTGTAACTCCCGCTACTTACATTCATGAAACCATATAACCAATTGCTGTGCAAAGGGCTCATACTGTTCTGACCATGGTAATTTAAGAAAGCAGTGGGGTGGGTTAGATAATAATTCGGAGACTTGGAGATTGTAGCCAAAATAACGTTTAGAGGCATTTCTTACTCGTTACATAGTCCATTAAGTGCGAAGTAGACTGAAAACATATAGTTTTTCTCAACTCTGAAACAATATATTTTTTGCTGGAATCCACATCATGATTTAGCGAAAATGCGAGCGGTATTCTTAAGTATCTCAAAGACTTCAGAAAGATTCAACTACTAGATCCGAGAGAAACGTAGGGTTGTATAAATGATCAATTCGTTTTTGTTGAAAGCTATGAAAAGCATGACTGAAAGAAAATAAAATTGAAGTTTTAATTTAGTTCATGGGGCATGACGTCACAGTTCTAGATATCGCTGTCATTATTTTTTTTGCGAAAACATAGGAGATCGTGATACGAAAGCGGCAGTATTCGAATTTTTGAGTCTCTGTTTGTAGGAGATTGAGAGTCCATCTAATTGCTTTCTTCTCTAGGTTTTCAACTAATTTCAGCTGTTCTGTTTGGTTTCCAGACTTCAGACCCGTATGATATAATTGGTTCAATTTAGCCACAAGGAGGTATTTAGCTTTGATGACAGAGATACACTCTTAGATAATTTTTTTCTTAAATTGGTAGAATGCTCCAATGGTTTTTGCAACTGATTTCCCAGAGTTGGCATAGCGAGAGGTTTTTGGAGACCATAGTTACCACATCTTCCTCAGTATGAGCTTCCAAAAGCTCGTAGTCGTTTCGATTGTTGAAAACGTTTGAAGACCAGGTTATGACGTTGATAACCATTTGTACTTCTGATGGATGGGTTTGTTGATAGCAGCTAGTAGCCCGCAAAGCCAAAATATAATGAGTTTAAGCCAGTTGTTAGATCGTTGATGAGGCAGATAAACAATGACGGGCCCAAAATGGTGCTCGAGGAGCTCGCTAGTATAGTTGAGCCAGCCGCTGAAACAATTTCTTTAGTAAAGTTAAACCAGCCGCTGAAACCCGTTGCTTGCAATTTTTCAGGGAGCTTTCAGTTAATTTCGCGATTTTTAGACCAATTCTAAATGATAAATTTTCAAAAAATCATGATTTACCAAGTCAGAAGCTTTGTCAAAGTCAGTGTATGTTGACCAGATGTGTTTAGCTTTTTCATCCTCGGCTCGGTTGTAATTTTCGTCAGGAAACTCCAACAATTGATTTGTTGGATCTTTTAGGTCGAAATCCAGTATGGGTTTGACGGAGTTGTCTCAGTGTTTCAGCTGACAATTTGTCAAGAATGAGTTTTTTTGAGCACTTTCAAAACCAAGAGAAGAAGTCTTATGGGCCTATAGTCAGTCATTGATTGTTCTTCACCACTCTTGTATATTGCATATATTTCCTTAAGTTTCCTCATTTCTGGGTGCGCCTTTGTTTGTAATCGTGTTGACAAGAAGGTGTAACGAATTTTTGAGATAAACATTCATAGCTCGATTAGCATATTGTTTCCTAATTTTTCCGGTCCCATTGCTTTGTTTGCGTTCAAGATTTTACAAACTTTTTGGTTTCCTCTTCCTCTTACTTCCTTCATTGAGTAAGTTTGTTAGGTCTCTGTTGGTTTATCTTATTGCTTTTTCTTTCGATCCTTAGCTTCTATCTTCCGTTTTTATCTTTTCGTTTCTTGCCAATTTGGTTCTTTGCAAACCGTTTGAAACCGTTTGTTTTGCTAGTTGCCAAAGGTTGCTGAAGTTGAAGCACACTGTCAAGTGTATGTTGGTTTCGATGGTTGCAAAGGGGTGTACAGGCAGATCTTCTGTAGTCAGTTCGTTTTTCTTCAATGGCAGCAACATAATGTTAACGTGTAGTATACATTTTCCAGTTGATCTAAGCTCAGTCAGAATATATGGTGTTTCAACACGACTCGCGAATTGTAAATTTTTGCCTTGTTCGTGGTCGAAACAACAAAAAGTCCAGTTGAACACGATCTGCAATGTTCGAACGATGGGGGTTTTACGTTGTTGGGTTTCAATTTCAGTCCACAAATTGAATAAAAGATCTTTCTGACCATTTTCGGAGTCTTCGTTATGTGTAGGGCTCTGACTGCGTTGTTCAGTGATTTAGCACCAATGGTAAGCATACAGCAGGCTGCTGAAAACCTTTAACAAGGACACCTTGACCGGGCCGGATTTTCGTGTTCAATTAGCCGAAACTATTTATGCATTAAGTAGTTCAAGTCACGAACAGATGACTGACTGATGAATATTCCGTAGCCTTGGAGGTTTTTTCTTTTGAATTAACTTTTTTAATGCTTTGTAATTTTCCTTAGCTGTGTTTGAGCGTCTTTTGGCTATTTTTTAAACCTGAGTTCTTGAAGTGCAGAGTCGCCTCCTGTGTCAACGGAGAAACTTCAGTATGGCTAGCAAAGCATAATCTACTAAATTCATTCGAATAAAGCAGCTTCGCAGTGATTTCGTCATCTCTTGGATTGGGAATTTTTACGTCAGTACTTCAAGTCCCGTAGATGTCAATTTAAACTGGGCGTGGGAGGTTAAACAATCACCTGGAATGTTTTGGCTGTTTCGCGTATCGCAGTAGCTTGAGCTCTGACAGAGGATCAACTTTAACTCGTTCTATATTTTATTGTTACACTTGTAAAAATTGTTAGTTTCTCTTTTTCATTGCAGAGATAGCACAATAGCTAAGATATATTAGGTACTTAATAGGTAGCAGTTCGAGGCATAAATACAGAGTTATACCTTGACCGAAGCTTGAGAGACCGCGAGCAATCTAATAAAAGATCCGATGACATAAGCAAAAAAAGGTCCGTCGCACGCTGTCTAGTTGTGCTAGGAACTCTTTGCAAGTTGTTGATGTTAAGTGAATATATACATTGTTACCATTTGGTTGGTGCAATAGAACAATTAAAGTAGCTGCAAATGTACCATAAAGTGTTTTAGATCCCTTTTCACTGACTTGCGGCTATCAGTTGTTCATTTCCTATTTTCCATGCCGTTCCGTTTGCCTTAGCTCTGCTCAATCCCAATTCCATGTTAAATTACAAAGTATAATTTTCATTTTGTTGGCTAAGGAACCATACTCAGAAGTCAGAACTCTTTAAGCGTCTTTTGAAACGCTTAAGCATTGAAATGGAATTTGCCTAGGACTGTGGTTTTTGATAACTTGTTGCGATCGCAGAAGCGAACATTTGTGTTTTAAATTTGTAAGCGCTCAGCAACGGATCTCTTCATTTTTTGATTAATCGAAAGTAGTTCCTTTTTGGACCAATGTGTCGCACAAATGTTTGTTTTAATTTTCGTCAAATTGAAACGTCGATAATCTGACCATCACACCACAGACTAGAGTATTTTGTTCACTCCTTTTGTTCGTTCCACGCATGACGTGTTTTAGAGGGAATGTCGCATATATGAAAATTTGAGTATTCTGAGCTCCCTTCTGTTGATTGTGTGCCAAATGGAAAAGGTAGCACAGCAAAGCAGTGAAGGAAAATAGTCACTGAAAATTGTGTGTGGTTGCTAGTGTAAGCTTAAACTGTGAGGATAAATAATGCATTTGAAAGGAACATAAAATGTTCAAGTTGCCTAAATTGCTCATTTTCAGTCCTATTTAGCTCTCATGTGTTGTGTTTGACTAAGTCAAGCAATTTCGGACCTATTCATATTTTTAAAATCATGTTTTTAACATGATGATTTATTAAATATCAGAATTTAGACAAAACTAAAAAAAAGACTGTACAAACTAGAAAGTTATATGCACAAAAACAGTCATCTACAAAAATTTTGCCATATAGGATTAAAATTTCTGTTCTTGTCGGTTTTCAAAGAAAATAATGAACATATTTATGTATTTCATCTATTTCAGGTTAATAATTATCCGAAAGTTCATAAGGTTCATCAATCATATCCAAAAAGCTGGAAAAAAATCGCTCATTTGCATTATGGGTGTGGTACATACTCCCGAGTTATGGTTAACTTCGCAAAATTTCTCAACGCTGATCCTCTGAAATCCGTCTCATGTTCTTCAGCCTACGAGACTTAAACGTGGGATTGTTTGCACTGGTTTTACATGAATTATAATAATTTTGTATAAATAACAAGGATAGTCGGTTGCTGTGCAAGTAGCACAGAATGTTCCCGCCATTTTCTTGAAAAAAAAAACTTTTTTCAATTGAATGTCGTTTTTTTTTGTGCGTGGTTTGATAAAAAGATTGGACAAAAGCCTAAAATTTAAGCATATTCGACACTATTCGTGAAATTGGTAAGATGGATAACAGTTTTAATCGAAAAATGGCTAGAACCACAAAAAAGTTAAATTGTTTTAAAAAATTCTAATATCAAAAAAAAATGTGGCAGATGAAATGTGGTTTTTTTTGAATACCAAAATAGCGTTGAAAAACTGAAAAAACTATTCTAACTAGAGCAAATTTAAACTTTCAGGGCTGGAATCGGCGTATCCTTCTTCTATAAAAAGACAGTTATTAGGACTGCTCTCTAGCTTTATTCGCTCGAAATTAGACTAAAAAATCAAAAATTTCAAGTCGGTTTTTCTCGACACCGAAAAATTTTTTAATGTCATTTGAATCACAAAGGGCTTCAATATGATATATCACTCGACCCTGTCCGATGATTATTTGTAGTACCTGATTTTGCTTGGAAAACAAAAAAGTTGAAAAAAAAATTGTACAAGCCCGAATTTTTTCCTCATTTTCAATGGTCGGAACAATAATATTTTTCAGGATGATAATGATTTTTCGCAAAAATAATGATATAACAACGGTATTGTCCAACATACGGGTTGTTACGGCTCTCTGTAAACAACTGCTGTTATTACCTTAAAGCGAAAACAAGTTATTTGTGTGCTTGATAAAACATGTAATTATGGTTTATTTTCGAAGGAACCTTGAAGCTGCCTATTGGCTTGCTTTTTACTTTGTGTTGAGTTGGTGTGTTTCGTTTCAGCGGAGATTGGCGTGTTCTACCTGGTGTTCTATCTTCTGCTGGCCGGATGGTGGGCCTTCCATCTGTTCGTGGCCACCAGTCTGCTGCCAGAGGTAGAGGACGGACCCAAGTACACGGACTACCTATCACACAGGGGACCAGGTAAATATATCCTCCTCAGTCTTTTCATTACCCTTTTTTCGGGCTCCTCTCCAGTTTTATTTGTTGGGCTTATTTTGAACCTTCTTCGCCTACTAAGGTCCGTTAATTGATTTTTTCTCGATCTTGCTCGCATGTAGTACTCAAATACGATTCAAATCTGGGTTTCAAAAGTCAAAAATTTGCGGACAAAAACTTAGTTGGAGACCTACAATGCATAATTAAGCGATAAGAATTTAGAAAACAGAAAAACGGGAAAAAATGAAGAAATTGAAGTCTTTCAATACCGTCCCCTAATTTCCCCTGAACGCAAACAATTTTTTTATTGTTGAAAATTGACTGGCGATTTTGACAAATAGATCTGCTGTTTCTGCGAATTCTAATTTTTTTTAAAAATCCAGAACGTCGAATCGCCTACCTTGTCATTTGTAGGCAAGGTAGGCGATTCAGGGTTTTTCTTGTCATTTGGAAAACATTTTCCCTTCAAAATGGTTGTTATTTTTGGCAATGTGATTGTTATTTTCGGTGGCATTTTTGTAGGTCTGCACGTGGTTCCCCAGGCAGATGTCATTGGAGCGGACAAGCAGAGGGTGTACTTCTACAATGACAAGGAGGAGTACTTGGAAACCATTGACTCTTTCATTCAAGGTCACTCATTGCTCTTTTAAGTGATCATGCCAAATTGACAACTTCTTTTTCAGTCGACAAGTCTGAACGAAATTCAAGAAAACAACAAAGCTCATTTGATGCTAAAACCCAGTTTTTTTTCTGGCATGGAGAACCAAAGGTTCAGGTGGTATTCAGTTTTTTTTTCGAGAAAGTTTTTTTTTCGAGAAAGTTTTTTTTTCGCTCTCCGAAAGCAAATGGCACGAATAATGTGAATGACTTTTAGTTTTTGTCTGCTATTAATGAAGAGTAGTGAACGTAGTGAAGACTCTTATATAGGTCTTGCTGATTTTTTTTCTTGTTTTTTTTTATCAGGTAAAATGCTCTAATAACTACAGATATGCATTCATACATATTGATGCATTTATGAATGCACTTAGGTATATATGCACTTTTTGAGTTCAAATAAAATTCATCTGCTGAAACTGACGTAAATAGCTTTCTCCAAACACAAACATGGAAATTGCGCGAAAAAAATTGAACGATTTCTAGTTTCGAAAGTGGTTATTAATTTTTAGATTTCCAGCGGGAAAAACTTTACCTGTTGATCCAGTTTTCTCAATTTGGGTTAATGTTATCAAAAAAGCGCCTATTATGAATCGCTTTAGACATTCAAAGAGCTTTAAGGGCTTGTATTTTTTTTCTTTTAAATTCGAAAGATGAGATTTTTTCAACAAAGTCAGTGTTTATTTTATGTTTACTTGCGCTCATTACTCTTTTCCAATCGTCGATTGGCTGTTGTTCATTTACTTAATTCGTGTGGTTTCTTTGTTTGTTTCTCATGCTCTTTTCGTTTCTTCATTTTGTCGACTTGATTTTGTTTGTGAAGCGCAACGCCCAGACTAGCCAACCCCTGCAATCCGTTCTAGTGATCCGTTTTTTTGTTCCGACCATTGAAAATGGGGAGGAACTTGTATTCGGGTGTTTTACTTTTTTTGCTTGTTTTCCACGCAAAAGCAGCTACCACAAATAATGATCGGACTGGATTGGGTGATATATCATATTAAATCCCTTTCAGTCGTGATTCGAAGTTTTTTCAAATAGGGTTGATTGAATCAAAGAAGCACCAATCAGAAATTGTTCTAGAAAGGCAAAGAGTTTTAAGGGCATCTTTTTTTTATAGAAAGTCAAAAGTTAATTCATTATTTTGTTCTGTTCACTTCGTAGTTTAACAACTAGTTTAACAAAATCAGTTGTATCACTTGCTGACTTTTTTTCTCTTAACATCTTCCAGATTGCTTCCCCCTTGACCTGGAGATAAAAACAGTTGCCTTTGTACCCTAAGGTCTGGGGTTCGAGTCGTGGCCGGACCTTGTTTTTTCAGTATCAAGGAAATTGAAAAAAAATTCCGTAAAAAATAAATTGTTAGTTTTTTGTTTGTTCGCTCAAGTTTTGCTGGCCAAATTGCCACAACAAGTTTTGCTTGTGCTGTAGACAGTTTTCACTGTAGTTACAAGTGCAAGTGTTGGACCAATCTCGGGAAGGGGAACTTGAAAGATTTGAATAATTAAAAAAAATTCATAATATTTTTTTGGGTTTGTTGGTGTCCGCTCAAAGATTGTCGGTTTAGTTGCCACAACACTGATTTTTTTGTGCTGTAAACAACTTTCATTGTATTTTTTTTTCGGCTCAAATTGTGTCTGCTCAAAGATTGTCGGCTTTGTTTTTTTTCGTAAATTTTGTTACGTTGTTGCTAATGTCAAATTCGAGTGTGTGGCATGCTTGCTTGGAATAAATTTCTATCGAAACATATGAAAATCTAGATGACCTAGTTTTTTTCAAAAATTTTCGTTTTTTCAAAATTCGAAAGTTTTCAACAAATAGGTCATTATTTTATTCTGTTTACTTGCGTTCATTAAATTTTTTTCCAACTGTCTGTTGACTGTTTTTTAGCATTTTCAAACTATTAGCGCATGTAGTTGCTACGAGATGCAGTAATTGTAAGCTTCTGTCGAGCATGTGACGCAGCGAGACTCCCAATCTCTAATTCGGGAGTATGATTCCGGCTCAAAACGAAAGATTATCTTTCTTATTTTCATCTTTTTTTCCTTTATTTCACGATTTTACTCCTTTTAGTGCTTGTTTTTAAAATCGAGGGGGTTTTTGAAATCATTTTTGTCGATTTAATAATAAGACTATTGATCCTTGAGGGAAGGGACCAGAGTATAATCTGTCCAGCTTTTTATGGAGAACCACTGTTACGCCCCTGATTAACTTTTACATGCGTTTTTTCTGGGTTGGGAAATGTTGCGTTGCCCTCAAGCAACAAGCAAGGATCGATGTTTTTGTAAGAGTCGATCAACGTAGTTCAGATTCTTATATAGGTGCTGATGATTTTTTTTGGTTTTTTAGGAAAAGTCTTCAAATTTGTTCAAGTTCAAATTTAACTTATCGCGGTTTGACTTATGATTTCTGAACTGAGTTCATTCCCTTTGTTAAAAGGAAGGCAAACTCCACTATCGAACAACAAAAGTTAAAAGGTCATGAAAGAATGATCGGCTTCTAGTTTCGAAAGTGATTTTTAATTTGCAGATTTCCCAGAGAAAGGAAAATTTACTTATTGAACCAATGGATCCTGTTGTTATCAAAGTGTGTTAGTTTTATCAAAAATAGCCAATCACAAATGGTTCTTTTTGAATTTCAAAGAGCTTTAAAGGAATTTTTTTTTCTTTGAAAGTTGAGATTTTTTCAAGAAAGTGGGTGTTTTTTCATGCTTACTTGCGTTCATTACTCTTTACCAATCTTCGATTGGCTATGTTTAACTACCTTTTGCGATAAGCAAGGGCATTGCAATCGGGTACAAGACTGCTTTCCCGTAAACAACTTTGTCCACTGGAATCATCTGGACGTCTGGACTCATCTCTACTTTGTTTCATAATGTATTCAAATTTCTTCGCGTTTCCGGCCAACGTAGCCTGGAGATAACGAATATACCTGGGACGGCCAAGGTCCTGGATTCGAATCTTACCAGGTTGGTTCGAATCTGACCAGTACTTAATGTTTTTCAAACTGTAAATAGTCTGTTTTTCTGCGCGCGTTTTTCTTTAAGGTTGTTTTAGTGTTTGATTTATGCCTACAGTTTGTTGATTTACTTACATGGACTTCGCGTTTCTTTTTTTTTGTTTCGCTTAAAAAATGTACCGGCCCAAATTATTTCGACCTATTTTTCATCGGCTTAATGACCTAATTTTGGGCGGTTTCGAGATAAACACAATTTTAAGACTCCCATCCGCACTTTTTAACTTGGTTGTATGTTAACCAATCGGTTTATTGGAATTTGTTTTTGATTTTTTACTCTTTTTTTACTTGACACCTCTGTCTACAGCCTTCGAAAAGTGTGGGGGTATATTTGAACAATATTTTATTTTTGAGTTTTTTTGGTTTTCTCGAAAACCAATTTCAATCTCTCAAATCTGATATTGTAGGTTCAATGAGATAACAGGTAGTGGAAAGCTCTTCTGCATTAACGGACACTAACCCAAAATTGTCTACAAGAAGTTATCGCCCTCTGAAAAGTCAAATGTCTGATTTTATCACCGTTTTTTTAAAACTTTTTAAATATTATCGAAAACTGCCCTGCCATACCTGAGATTTAGAATTTAATTCTCAGAACGGGTTGTGGGTAGCTCATTTGCTTATGCGATTAGGCCCAAATTTTTTGACTTCACAGGTTTTGCCTTCGGAAAAGAAAGTAAAAATTTTGATTTTGTGACCGTTTTTTTGAAAGTTTTTGACTTTTCTCGATAACTACCTTCCCAAATCTGAGATTTTCAGTTCGATCCAAATTACAGGTTGCCATATTCCCTTCTGCATAATGGCTCTGCATAATTTTTTCACTTAAAAGCTATTATTCTCAGTAGTGTCAAATTTTTGCTTTACTGTTTTTGGACTTTTTTTGAACTACGCAAAATCTACCGTGCCAATTCTCAGGTTGTTCTCAACTTTCAAAAACATTGCTCTGTTTTAAGTTTGTCTATTCAGGTTGCTTACTAGTAGTTTCTTAAGTTTTTTCATGCTCAAAAGAAACATATTCATATTGGTTAAAGTTAGACTGTATGGAAGTTTTTTTTCTTTTTTTTTTTAACTTATCTTCTCAAATTTGTGTCTCGCCGTGTTTCAGTAAACGATGCATCAAGTGGATTGAATTGACTAGTGATTATAACTGATCTATTTTGATTTTTTTTGCTATGAGCTCGAAATGATTGGATTCACAGGAAGTACGACCTTAATATACCTTAACCGGCTGTCTTCTGTGCGGAGTTCTGACAACTGTTTGTTCATTGTGAAGAACCTCTTGGTTTTTGATTGGGGTGTCATAGTGATCAACCATCTGAAAATTAATGCTCGAAGTCTTGATGGTAACTAGAGAAGATCAATTTTTCTGCTGAAGAAGTTGATGACTTGTAATCCAACAACTCTCTCTCTCTCGCGGACACAATAATTTAATTAAGCATTAATGAAGGGTATTTTTTTTCTATCGGCTACTTTTCAAAAGTGATTCCTCTAACTGGGTAGAATGTGTCGGGAGAGTATTTTGGGTTAGAATTTTTCTTATAGACAAGACAATTTTTGAAACCCATTTTAATTGTTTTTTTCCCGCGATCCTCTTTCCTTGAAATATTCTTCAGAACCCATTTAATGAAACTTATGGAATATGAAGCTGCTTTTGGACCATGCAGGCATAATTTTTTAAATTCGCAAGTGTTGTGAAGCTCTGCTCTGCCTCTGTGTCAGAAAATGATAGACCTGTGTTATTTTTTTGTAATAGCTTGATATCTGGTCTAGTTGTTTGGAAGCAGCTTTAACTGCTGCGAGCCTACGAGTGTATTTACAAAATTTGGCCTGATTACAATCCTCACCTTTCATCACTTTTTAAGTGCTTGTAAAAAGCAAACACCCATTTGTATAAAACAGTTCTTGAAAACTCGTTTTCAACACCAATAATATATTAAAAAGTTGTATTCAATTGATATTCAATTATATTTAAAAGTTGGTCATATATACCGGACAGAAGCACCCACCCTAATGCTTATGGTTTGAGTAATTAAGTCATATAAAGAAGGTATTTTCATAGCATGAAAGTGCTTATAAGTACTAATAGCCGCTCAAATGTGTGTCGAAAATCAAAATCTGTGCGAAATGAAATCTTTTTTTTAATGTGTAGAAGATATTCTGCTGTCGTTTTCTGTAGATCACAACACAACTGACAAGGACTCTTGGGGTGAATGTTCGAAGGCCAACGTGAAGGACTCGTGGGACAGCTACAAGCCATGCTTCTACTTTTACCTAAACGCAGTTAGTGTGCCTGTTTAAATTTGGCAATCACAATCAACAATCTATCCGATTTTTTATTTTTTGGGTCGATTTCGCCCAATATATCAAATCTAAAATTGTGGAAAATAGATGAAAATCTTTGAGTCTGATTGGTGGAAAAAAACAAGTTGCCAAAACGAAGTTTTTGTCGCGGTCAAAGCGTTTAATTCGTAACTGATGCGTTGTTTAGTTTTTTTTCGGGCGGAATAAGTGAAAAGACTAATTTTTTTCGCTCGTTTTCTAAATGTTAATTGAGTTTTAATTGCCATTTTGTTCTCTTTTAGGTTCACAACTTCGTGCCTGAGCCCATGGAGGAAGGAAAAGGCGTTAATGTGGAGTGCAAACCAGCAGTAAGCTTTATTTGCATTTTCAAAACCCGATTCATCTGGGTAATTTTGTAACGAAAGGCGAAGTTAAGATTTGTGTGTAATATTTTCGCGTCATTTACTCTTTTCTGCTGGTTTAAGTGTCAACGAACGAAATGGTTATTCCTGGAAAAAGTCGTGAAAATTGATCACGCTAAAAATGTTGGCTGTTTTTTTTCCAAGAATATGATATTATGGATCCTTCTACAACTCCAAATTGTATTAGCTACCGTTTTAACGAATAATTTGGGGTTCAAATGGTTAGTTGGGACGGAAAACTTGGGGTGTCATTTAAAAATTTGACTCCCGCTGTCAAATCGTCAATAGATAGGTGATAGCATGAAATTTTGGAAGTGCATGAAAGGGCGTACAGATAGAACAACATAAATCCCAGCTACAGAACACAATACATAAATCACAGATGGCTTGCAAACAGAACACAATTGAGTTCAATGAGATATTAACTTATTCACCAGCGAGCTTGGTGTATCAATATGACTCTACATCTTTTCCAGCTACATAAAAGTGCTCATTTGGTGCTATTTTGTTATAATCACCAGGGAGCGACACGACAAATTTTGGGTCGTAAAAACTACGTTTCTTTGGTGGCCAAAAAAGTAAAGAAACCTAAAATTTTTGTTTTGTAAACTCATAAACCATCATTTTTGCTCATTTACCATCTGTATTTTCTGACAGTCATGCAGTTTTTGCTTCAAAACAGTGAAAAGTATTCAGACTTTCAAATGTTATCCGCGCATGATCTAATTACGCTGGATTTATCATCACAGACTCAATTTGAGGGGCGGACGCCCCCCCACCCCCCTCAGGGATTCGACCCCCTGCCGACCCAAAGGGTCCCCCCTTTGATACTTTTTCAGAAATCCATTTTTGGCCGACCGATCCTAAAATTTTTCTAAAGGCGCCTTTGGCGCCAATATGTACTAACTTTGAGGGGGAGCGCGCGCCAAAAAAAAAACGCGATTTTTTGTCAACATTTTTCAAAAAGTGCCCAAAAACGGCTTTTTTGACTGTTTTTTCAAAAATTTGCCTGCGGCGCTGAACATTTTGCCAAAGTAGGGGCAAAACAGTGCTTTGGGAGAGCTCGAAAAATCAATTTGGTCGACCTAAAAAAAAGGTCGTCAAAATTTTCGAAAATTTTTTGAAAATCCGCCCCCCACTCGAGAAAATCCTAGATCCGCCCCCCTGCTCAATTTTATGGTTCTTTTCGACAGTTTTTCAGGGCAAATGAGACAAAATTTTATGTTATTGCTTACTTTTTTCACTTCATTAAAATCAAAAAAGTTTTAAAGTATTTACTTTTTTCCGCTCCTTGATCATTTCGACTTGCTGTAGCATACGAAATTCCATAACATCTCTTATGTGCTTTATTGGTGTCTAGTGTTGCCGTTAGTCAAGACACTCTGACTGATAGAGAAGGACGTGAGACTCCAAATCTCGAGGTCGTAGGTTCGAATCCAGCAGAAATGAAAAGTTTTACTATTTCGAGGCTTTATTCTAATGTTTCTTATTTCACTTTTTAGAACTGCTTTTTGTCGTTTTCTCGCTTATGTTTGCAAAGCGCAGCTTCGCCTCTGTGTAATTGAAAAAGTTGGACTATTTTGTTGGGTTACATATATATTGCATGAATAATAGAGAAATGTAACAAAAGAACATTGGAATGATGCAAAACCAGTTACATATACTCCGAAAAAAAATGCAAAAAAAAACATTGGAATGATGCAAAACTAGTTAAATATACTCCGAAAATGGAGCTTTATTAAAATTTATGCCAAATTAAGCCAGCCCATGTTCGTCCAATAAGTTTCTAAATTGATGATGCCCTCGACATAGACAGACTTCAATCGATTGATTTTCAGTTGTAGTTGCCTCCATTTCACTTTTTGAGTAAGCTCACTTCCTCCTTGCTCCAGACGGAACAAAAGTTGAATTTGCTACACTCTCTTGGAATTTAAATTGAAATTAACTGCTCATAGATAGGGTCAAGCTCCACCAATTTACCGATTCTGGGACAATTCCAAGTTCACAGCAGTTTGTTGTTTTTAGATCGTTACGATGACCATAAACAGTTATAATTACAATTTTGTATCCAGTGTTCTTGGATAATTTTGAGGGGGAATGACCAATCAGCATGTGTTTCGATTAGCTTGCCCATATGCGATTAGCTTGCCCTGAATTTCGCTCTTTCGAGATTTGTTTACTGAAGTTTGTTTGATCAAATAGCGTGTAGGTTTCCAAATGTTCAATTGGTTATATTTTGAAAAAAAAGATAAAATGGCAGGCAATGCGTTGTCCCCGATGACAAAATGAGTTTTTGCGGCCGACAAAATTTTCGTAACTTTTTTTGAAAATCCGCCCCTCGATAAAATCTTAGATCCGCCCCAGGTTGTAAAAGTTATTTTCTGCCGCTGTAGTGTTTTTCGAAAAAAAAAACATTGCTCAATTTTTTTTATGTATCAGAATTTCTCTTTTTGAAGAGAGCGAAATGAGCGCTGAAGCTAGAAATTTCTAATTCCTTCAGTAGAGTTATAGTTATACTATAAATCAAAAGATGGAGTCAGTTGATGATGCCATTAAGTTATGGTAATCTAAGGTTGAGTGGCGCAGAGAAAGCAGAACTGACTTCGTTCTGGTAAGTTGGCGGGTCGATCCTTGGGATTCATCTTAAGTTTTGCACTATTTTGAACACCAAAAATGAGCGATACTCTTAAAAAGATAGCATTAAAGCTAGAAAAGCTGTCTTATTCCAGTACTCGTTGATAGTAAAAGTTGGACTCGAATTTTTTATAGAGGTAATGAAAAAGTGCTAATGTCTGAATGGTGGTTGTTATTTTTGTGTATATAATACAGCGCTGATTTTGAGATATAAATTAGGTGTTCCATGTTTTTAATTCTCATTAATTCTGCTACATTGGCGCATCATCTTTCAAATAATATTAATATTAGCGATGTTTTTTTATTCCTCTTGTATTACGTTTGCAGAAAGCCAAGTACGAAAAGTATTTCAAGAAGGCGGTTGTGTACCCGGAAGCTGGCTTTGACCTTAGCCACTTCCCCTGGAAGTACGGCATGGACTGGCGCAACGAGGCCCCCCTAGTCGTGGTCCAGATCGAACTCGACCAGGAAAACTTCAACAAGGATGGACTGGAGGCTAGGATTGTGTGCAGCGTGCAGGCCGCGTTAGTATCATGCTAACTCGTTGCTATTCAGTGGGATATTAGATATTTTTTTTAATGTTAACGAACCAAGTGATTTCTGACTGATTAAGACCTTCAGTTTTTCACGATCGATTTTTCGTGGTTTGGCTTTCGATTTATCTTTAATTTCAATTCAGATTGATTTGCAGAAAATGGGTAAATTCCGCTCTCGAATGAAAAAGATCAAATGGTCCAACAAAAACTTGATTGACTTTTCGTTTCAAAAATGGACTTTGATTTTCCGAATTTCCATCGGAATGAAAAAATGACCGATTGATCCAGGGTTTAATTAATCCAGAGGTTCTTAATTGGGTTCGTTTTTATCATGAAAGATATTGGAAATTCAAAGAGCTATATATTTTTTTCTCCAAAGTTCAAGATAAAATGTCAATAATTTTTTTTGCCGTTTCATTATCGCACTTATTAGCTTCACTTGGTTTATCTATTCGTTTTTCAGATTCGGTGCGCTTATTTTGCAATACCTACAAAGTAAGCCGGAGCTCTATGGTCTCCGTGATGTTGGAAATCTGAAAACTTCTCGGGTTATTTTATTTTGGTTATGTTTCAGAAATGTGCACTTGGACATTGAGAAGCCCAATATCGGCTCAGTCGACTTCAGAATCCGAAAATAGACTAAGAACAAAAAGAGGTCCTCGCTCTGTTGGTCGAAAGAAATAGCCGATTTGAATCTATATTTATCCATCACTTGCGCACTATAACAAAAGCAGACGTCTTAAAACAAGTGTGAAGCAAGTTTCAAACTTGATGTCTGAAAGTCGGACTATGTTTCACTTAACAACTAGGCAATAGTATACACTTGCATTGATACATTTTATTACAGCGATTTCAAACAAAATAAGGAAACAACTTTTTAAAGTGCATTTCTTGAATTATTTAAAAAAGTAGAATATTTATGAAGAGGTATAAATGTTTTGAAGTAAGTTGATTAACCTGTTTTTCTGTTTCTATCAAATTAAGTTCTTGCCCCGTAAGTCGATGCATTGTAATAAGCTACGAGGAGTAATGGCCTTGGCTACTATGAAAAATAGAAGTGTTTTTTATCACATTGTGGCATCAACTTTTTATGTGGCCGTTTCTACGATAAAACTAGCCTTGAGTTATGAAAAATGGTATCAGTTTCTGCAACTTATATGTTTTAATGTCGATCTAATATTGAAACTATTTTGTTCGTAAGAACCACTGCGCATTTCAACCAGTGCAATAATATTTATGATGATTACTTTTTGATAGTCAAATTCCAGTGTTCACTTAACAGGAAGACCGATAATCCTTAGAAACCAAATGCAATAAATAAAATATGTAGTTATTTATTGTGTTCAATTCCCTGCTTAATGGTGCAATAAGAGAAAGTCAACGCATGATCCTCGTCATAAATTTCATCATCACAACTTTCAAATTTTAAAAGAAATTGCCAACGAGATTACAAAAGCATGCTTTGAAGATGCGCAGCTCCCACTTATATATATGCTGCAAATTTTCCACTAATGAAATATGAACTGTATTTTTTAACTGTTGAAAAAAGCAATTCAATTTGAACAGGCAGTGTTCAAGTGATTTTTGAATGATGATGGTTGTGAAGTTCTGTTGGCAAAAATGGCGTTAAAGCACTGACCAAGTCACTACTACCTACCAAACGTATGAATTCTATGTACACTACTACTACTCAATGAATTAATTTTTTTTCACGTAATTTTTACTTAATATACTCGAGAAAGTAGGAGCTTCAATTTAGTCTGTTTTCAGCTTTCTGGCTGAAAATTATTAATCACGCACTACTTATCCAGTTTTTTTTGTTCTGACCATTGAAAACGGCCAAGAACTTTGTATTCGGGTGCTTGTTTTTTCTTTTTTTAACACGCAAAATCAGTTACCACAAAAACATCGGAATAGGTCGAGTGATATATCATATTGAAGCCCTTTCAGTCGTGATTCGAACGACCTAAAAATGTTTCCAAAAAGTCAGTGTCGAGAAAAACTGGTGTGAAATTTAAGAGATTTAGTCTAATTTCGAGCGAGTAACGCGTGTTATATGGAAATTTAATTTTTTTAGACTCACGCCAAAAAAACTTGGTCTTACTATTTACTTTGGGTTAGTTTTATTCGGAAAAAGGTTCAGTCAATATCCTTGAAATCAAAAGGTGTTCGGTGGTTCTCGAATTCAAATCCCAACTGAAAGGGTTTTGATGAGATCCACTTTATGATCTACTATGCTTTTCTCAGTACCTGATCTTAAATGAAAAGACCTCTGTAGGCCATAGTTCCCTCCCAACTCTAGAGCTGGTCAGAACGTAATATTTCCTCTAAGGCTGCTCATTATTTAATAGGTTAGCTTGACACAGGAGGAAAAAAGTACAATTGAAGTACGATTGTAATCTGAAAAAAAGTTAATTGGTTATCAACATTTGAAATTTATACTGATTCTCAAATTGAAAGACATTCCTACAAGACGAATAGGCAAACTTATCCTTATAAACATAATCAGGAAACAACAGGCACGCACGGATCTAGGAATTTATCGAGGGGGGGGGGCGGATTTTCAAAAAAAATCTGAAAATTTTGTCGACCTTTTTTTTGATTGACTAAATTGATTTTCTGAGCTCTCCCAAACCGCTTTAAAGACACTAATTTGACCAAATTTTCTGCGCCGCGTTTTTAGGCACTTGCGTTTTTAGGCACTTACAAAGTGCCTGAAAGATATGTTTTTAGGCACTTGCAAAGTTTCGACCAAAAATTCGCGTTTTTTCGGCGCGAGCTCTCCCCTCAAAATTAGTATAGATTAGCACCGAAGGCGCCTTAAGAATAGATTAGCACCGAAGGCGCCTTTTTAGGGTCCTTCAGCAAATATGGATATCTCAAAACCGTACACAGGGGACCCTTTGGGTTGGCAGGGGGTCGAACCCCCCCCCCCCCCTAAATCTGCTACTGGACAACGAGATAGTTTTGTAGTACCAATAACGTTTTTTAAAAATCACTGCGGCACTCATATCAATAAGTGCGACCAAGATTTAAACTGAGTATTCAGTTAATTATCAATGTAAACTTGAGGTGCTATTAGGCTCTTTCACTTAAGAATTTTTGAGTCATGAGCGTAGTGAACACTTAAATAGGTCGTGATTTTTTATTGTTTTTGTTTCCGAAAAAAGTCGTTAATTGTGTTCAGGCTCAAATTGATTTTTTTGCGGTTTGACTTTTGATTTCGTATTAAGCTCAGTTCATTACTTTGGTTAAAAGAGTCAAACTCTACTATCAAACAGCAAAAATGTAAAGGTCACGAAAAACTTGATCGCTTTTTTGTTTCGGAAGATTATGTTTTTGGTCTTTCACACATGTTCTTTCACGACAAGGCATGAATGAAAAATGAAATATTAAAACGCATGAATAAAAAAAAGAAATCATTTGCATAGTTTTGCGCAATTTTCCGGGCTCTTTCAAAACTTTCCGGCATCTTTCCCTCAGAAAGAGCAAAAACATGCTCTTCAACAGTTACAACATAGTTGAAGATGGCCTCGGGCAAAAGAGCCGTCATCGGGTACTTCGTGATCTCATGCCGGGCTCTAGGCCTCGAAGTGGTTGATTTTTTCTTAACCGGTTAACCGATCTCAAATTAACCGGTTAGTTCTGAAGAAAAAGTTTTTTGGCAGAAATGATTGAATTTTATACAGAACAGTGGTAAAATAGATTAGTTTAGATGATGCAGAAGCGCCCCGTTTCCTCCAGACAGGGTGAAGGACTTCCGACATATCTTACACTCAGCCGATTTTTCGTTGACTTTGTTGAAGTATTTCCACACCCAGCTCGACATTTTTATCTGAAAAAGGCAAAATATGACTTAGTAGTATGATAGCAATTCTAGTGACGGGTCTACTTTTTGGTGTGCATTCCCATCGGTTAACCGGTTAATGAAAAATTAACCGGTTAACCGCTCTCGAAAGTTTCTCAAAATGGGTCAATTTCATCGCTTAAGTCAATCAAAATCTGTTCTTGGAATTCAAAGAGCGTTAAGGCTATCCTTTGCCATGTCCACTTCTATCTGTCAGTTGGCTATCTATGAGTGTTTTTGTTCCGACCACAAAGGTAGAACTAAGTTTGTTTTGGGTGATTTTTGTTCTACGACACTTTAAGTTGAAGATTGAAAACAAATCGGACAAAGCCGAGTTTCATTTTGTAAGAACCAAACTAAATCGTGCTCTTCGTTAGAAACAGATTTCTCGGTGTCGAGAAAAAGCTAGTACAGATACACATTACATTTGTTTCAGACGGTATTTTGGCAATCAATGAAATTTAACTAAGACCGTGTTCTCAGACGGTGTTTAGACATCAATGACATTTAGTAAGGGCCATTTTCAGCGCAAATACTTGAGGAAAAAAGTTATTGCTGGCGATCATTGTTGAAATTCATCTTAAATTTTTCTACATCCTCGCGTTTTGAAGAGTAATGAACGTAGTGAACACTCTTATATATTAGTCTTGGCAATTTTTTTTGTTTTTTTTTTATCAGGAAAAAGTCGTAAGATGTTCTAATAACTACAGATGTGCATTTATATGTATTGGTGCCTTTATGAATGCACTTACGTATAAATGCACTTTTTGAGTTCAATTGAAATTCATCTGCTGAAAATGACGTAAATAGCCCTCTCCAAATACGAACGTGGAATTGGCGCAAAAAAACGTCAACGACTTTTAGTTTCGAAAGTGGAATTTGACATGTGGATTTCCCAGCTCAAAAAACTTAACCAATTGATCCATTTTTCTCAAATTAGGTTAGTGTTAACAAAAAAGACCCAATCATAAGATAATCTAATAACTACAGATGTGCATTTATATATATTGGTGCCTTTATGAATGCACTTACGTATAAATGCACTTTTTGAGTTCAATTGAAATTCATCTGCTGAAAATGACGTAAATAGCCCTCTCCAAATACGAACGTGGAATTGGCGCAAAAAAACGTCAACGACTTTTAGTTTTGAAAGTGGAATTTGACATGTGGATTTCCCAGCTCAAAAAAACTTAACCAATTGATCCATTTTTCTCAAATTAGGTTAGTGTTATCAAAAAAGACCCAATCATAAGTTGTTCTTAAGTTTGAAGAATTGTAAGGACATATATTTATTTGACGTCATTATTTGAAACTAAATATTTCAGAAGAAATCAATTTTGAAGAATATTTCCTCTAATAAAAATCAGCGCTATGAAAACTGATATATGCAACTTAACTACAATTATGACTGGTCGGATCTTTGTGGCTTCTTGCACATCAGTCGGCTGTTCTTAATTTTTCTTATTTCCTTTTTAGTCTTCTTTATTGGCATAGTCTAACAGGGTCTTATTAATGACTATTCAATTTTTTAAAATTTGACCAATAAAAATTTTTAAATGTATTTTTACAGTTATAACGAAAATAAAAATTAACTTCTCAAATGGCATAATTCCCAAATGGTATGAAAATAAAATGTTTCCCAAATGGCATAAATTTCAAGTTTTCCTTGTAATTCAAACGTTTTCTATCAATTTCTAATTCTAACATTTTGTCAGAAATGAAAGCATGTGAACAAGATTTAGAATTAATTGCTTCCAAACAATTTTACGCAACAAATTTGTCGAAAAAATTGATCACAACAAGCTTATTTATAACAGCAAGCTGATGGTTTTTCCTTTGATAAAAAAATCTTACAACTTTTTCAAGATAAATTGATAATCAACATCTGAATTGACTATTTGACTAATTTTCTCACATTGTTCAAGAAAAAATTGTTCTTGATTTTTTCAATGCAACTGTTGCATGAAGTTTATCCCATTTGGGACAATTTCAATTTTTATGCCATATTTGGTAATTATGCCATTTGAGACGTAATCAGAATAAATATTAAAGCCGACGTATAAATCAACCAAAGTTGCGCAAAGTAGAAAAACCGTTCGGAAAGTTACGTCATTGCATTCCGGGTTGACCATCCTACAAAAATTTCCCTTATATTAGAACTTCTTATGAGATTTGTTGGAAGTTTCTGCTAACTTACATCTTTCTAATTACACATGCATAGCTTTTGTTATAGTATGAACTCTCTTTTTTGGAACCTAAGTCGCAAATATTGTTGCGATGCAAATGTTGCAACAAATTGTTTCCAATTTAAAAAAGTTCATTTTGATCTAGCTATTAGGTACAGCCAATGCTAAGGATATCAACACAGACTATTATATTACATATAGCACTTTAGCTTCAAGTTATCATGGACCTGGAGAAATTTTGTTGACTCAAAGTTTTACTCATTCAGGTTTTCCCAGTTGCGTTATCGGTCATATTTTGCTTTATATGCAAAGTGTAACTTGGCCTCTGTGCAAGAAAAGTGCTAAGTTAGTAAATTTTCCACGAATTCGAAGAAAAATTGTTATAAACATTTCGAATGTGTTTCTATATCTAAAAACAGATAAAACCTATTTTGATTTTTTCTTTTTGCAAATTTATCTATACAAAAGTTTCATTCAGTGGTATTACGCTCCCAATTAACAGGCGTTATCAAACTGGAATAAATACTTTTTTCTAGTTAACAACTAGTTTAACAAAACCAGTTGAATCACTTCATGACCATGCAGGTGACTTCATTTCACTTCTCTTCTCTCAACATCTTTCAAGTTGCTTCCCCATTGGCCTGGAGGAAATAAATCAGTTGCTTTTTCAGCCTAAGGTCTGGGGTTTGCGTGGTGGCCGGACCTTGTTTTTTCAGTATCAAGGAAATTGAAAAAAGAGTAAAATGAATTGTTTGTTTTTATTTGTTCGCTCAAGTTTCGTCGGCTAACTTGCCTCAACGAATTTTGCTTGTGTTGCAGACATTTTTCATTGTAGTTGCAAGTGCAAGTGTTGTTCATTCTAGTTTCAGGGGGGAGTTGAAAATTTCGGTTCATTTGGTGTCTGCTCAAAGAATGTCGGCTTAGTGTTGCCCTTTCACTGATTTTTTTTCTGCTGTAAGCAACTTTTCTTGTATCTGCAAATGCAAGTGAAGTTCATTCTAGTTTCAATTAGGACTTGATTATTTAAAAAAAAGTTAAAAAAAAACATTTTCCTAGACTAAAGTGGTTTCAGCTCAAAGATTGTTGGTTTAGTTGCCACATCACTGATTTTCTTGTACTCTAAACAACTTTTATTGTAGTTGCAAGTACAAGTGTTGTCCATTGTTGTTTAATGTGGGACTTGAATTTTTTTTTAAATCAGATTTTTTTCGGCACAACTTGTGTCTGCTCAAAGATTGTCGTCTTTGTTTCTTTTCGTAAATTTCGTTCCGATGTTGTTGTTTTAAAATTCAAAGGTTTCACATGTTTGCCCGGAAAGAACTTCTATCGAGACATATGAATGTTTATATGACTTAGTTTTTGTAAAAAAAATTTCATTCGATTTTTATATATGTTTTTTAATATTTCGCTTGTATCGCAAGTGGTGCGAAGCTCAGCTTGGCCTTTGTGTAATATATGCAATTCGAGTGAAAAATTCTGAAACAAAATTTGATTTTTTAATGAACCTAATTATGCGTAATTAGCGGTCGAAATTAAAATGGAGACAACAAAAAATCAACTTTGACGAATCATGTGCTATAGCTGCGGACGTAATGTCTGTGGGGTTCAGTTATATATCGAAAAAACTTAAAGGTTATTAGCAAAAAAATAATTTTCTAACGTTAGTGGATGCATCAGGGAGGCGGAGCAATAAGCAGAATGGTCCAAGTTCAGAATGGGTCCAAGAGCAGAAAAACAGAAAAATTTTGACTTATATTGGTTTATACGGGCTATTTGATAAAACAATTATTAGAACCGTCAAAAAATACCAAGAAAACGAATAACTTATGCATGAGTTGTCTAATTTCATTAAGTTTTTTTATTAATATTTTTTTTCAATTCTTGATTAAATTACTCAAATTATGCATAAAATGTTCGTTGCGTTGGTATTATTGACATTTCTGATAATTAATTTACCGATTAGCTCATAAAAGTTGATATTTTTCTGTTTTTCTGCTCTTGGACCCATTCTACTCTTAGACCATTCTGCTTATTGACTGGCCACCATTTATCAGTAAACTGTAATTTTCTTAGAGCATAATTTTGCAAGAAGCTATAAGATTCTCATAAGAAAAATTATAAGATAGCGACATTTGGTTAACCCGGGATGACTTTTGTAACCGTTATATAATTGATACATATCTATTATTCAACAATTACATATTCACTTCTGGTTGATATGGCAGCTGGTTCATATTTCGGCTGATTTAGATACCACAAATTAAAACGGGTCCGATTATTGTGGCTACTTGCACATCAACTGTTTTTGATTACTTTTATTTTTTTTGTCTTCTAAATGAGCATAGTTTAATTGGGTCCTATAATTGGGCTATCCAGTCTGGGTCTTACACGCACACTCGTGAATTGGTTTCCGCGTTAGCGATTGCTGAAGTTCACAACGAAATGATTTGAAATTCACCATTGTTTTTCACCATTGGTTTTATCATGCACGCTGTTTCCTCTTGATGGATGATGATTATTTTACGATTTTTTATTCAAGATTTTAACTTGGTTTTCAATGAAGTAAATGATCCAAACCTTAGGGCCTATATTTAAAAATTGTTAACTGAGCTTGTGTTTGAATGAAAATCCAAATTCTCTTTTGTTAATTTCAATTTCAACAATTTAACATCGGGCATCCAATTTTGAAAATACAAGAAAGATTTTTAGTGGGTCGTATAACAGAAAAGACCCCTTGAATGCAATATGGCCTCTGCATGATAATTCCATGTGGCTTTTGAGTGCTACGTGAAAATACGGAATATAGTATACATATGAATCAAATTATGCGAAAACTGGTTTTAGTTATTGCGGTCTCGTAATACAAAAAGACTTATATTCAAAAAGCGAACTCTTTCGGCATTTAATGGGACTGTGCTTAAAAAACTCAAGTTATAAAAAACTGCGCTTTTTGATTGTGTTTACGAAAAGTTTGAGTCCATTTATTTGCGTTTGAGAAATAAGACCGAATTTTTAGTCCCATTCGGAAGCGCGTTATTAAAAATAAGATTTGATCAATTCTTGAAAATACGCGCCATATCAGGTATTGCATAACAGTTTTGGAATTTCATTTGCAGTTGGTTTCTTTGCCCTAATTAGGGTTGGTTTCGATTTCGTGTTTGTGAACCCTTTTAATCTAGACCGATCAGAAATTGTCCTCAAAAGAAGTCTCAGTCATCGACGAACGACTTTTATGATCCTGAACAATTGAAACGCCACGTTATCGCATCGTGTCTATACTCAATTCAGTAGCTTTCTTTTGCTTGTTTCTAAAAAAAGCAAATTTAACAACTTTTTTGAGCGCCAGCGAGTTATTATTTTATAAAACAGGCTATCTGAAAATTTCTGCTTCTGTTTCAAATTTGACAAAATGGTCGAAGACACTAAAACTCCTAGAACCACGAACAAAAATGTATCGACCATAGCTTCCAAATGGGCCGACTTTCAACTCTTCCTCTGGAACAAGGAGAGGAAAGAAGTTGCAGGACGAACTGCCAGGAGTTGGGGTGAGAAAGAATATTGGCTATGCTTTCCAGTTATCTGTTTGATTACTTTTCTGAAAACTTTTTAAGATGATTTTCTGATGCTCCTAAAATCTGCTGCTAATCAAGCTTAAGTGATTAAGTGAATATATTTGAACTAATTTTTTGCATGAAAAATGCTTTATTAATAACTACTAGGCAAATTTACGAGAGGGACTTTAAAACTGGAAAATGCGAAACTGAAAAACGACATGCCATCTAGACGATGGCATGTCAACGTGCCGAACAGTTTGCAAAAAAAAACGTGCTTCAAGCTCCCAATACTGCTTCTGATGAAAATGTTCAGTGTCCGCTAGTGAGAGAAGATTCACGACTCGCGTTGTCTCTCTTGTTTAAATTGTAGAGCTGTTAACTCAGGCAGAGTTGTTTTCAGCCACAACTGTTCTATTTGTGGGTACCGTGTAAACATCCGATGATTCAAAATCCGAAAAACGAAAAAGTGTTATAAACATCCGAAAAACCTATCGGATGTATGAAATACCATTCTTGACATATCATATGTTTGCTCTAGACCCTTTAATGATTCACGAAAACAATTGTTACGTGACTCATTAAAGGGTCTAGAGCAATTAAATCAAAACGGTTTGATTTAATTTCTGTTTTTTTTTTCGGCAACTCAAAATTCGGCACGTTATTTGTTCACCAAACAGTCCAGTCTCTGCTAAACATGATAAAGTATGCGGTCACGCCAGCAATTTGAAATGTACTGGACCGAATGTTCGAAATTTGTTTTCTATTAATTTCAGCCAATCGGAATTGAAATTTCAAAAACTACAAAGAAATCGCGAAAGTCTACAATACACAAAACTTCAAATATTGAAAAATCGAAGTCACGTATTGAAAAAACCTAAAACAGATTTGAAACAAAGATAGCCAGTTACTGTGCAAGTAGCACAGAATGTTCCGACCATAGTCTTCAAAAAATTACAATTTTTTTCCTAATTAGTGTCGTTTTTTTCCGTGTGGTGTGATAGAAATAATCTTAACAAAAAAATTGAAGTTAAGCAAATGCAACAGTCGTAGTCAAATAGACCAAGTGGACAACAGTTTTTTTTTGTAGAAAAATGGCTAGAAAAACGAAGAAAAAAATTAAAAATGAAAAACAATTTAAAATATTTTCAACTTTTTTTTCTATTTTAATTGCAGAATTTTATTTGAGTAAAACTAAGTTTTTCACGACTTAATTTAATCTCAAGAATTTATTATACGGTCAGCC
>NC_087066.1:65595968-65618928 GCF_963678635.1 Symsagittifera roscoffensis
ACAAAGCTTAACAAGAAAAGTTTTCATTTCGGTGACTACAATTAGAAAAAACAAGTTTGCTCGTATATCAGTGCAAGGCCCTGAATGTTCCTTTATTCCATATCGAACAGTTTTTAGGCAAAGAAAAATTTGAAACACTATAAGTTTTGGACAATACCAAAGACCAAGTGTGATAAGACCAAGTGTGATAAGACCAAGTGTGACCAAGTGTGAAATTGTACAAAATTATTACGACTAATTAGCTAGTCTCAATTTACTTTGTGTGGATTAGATCGCCACGCATAAATAATAAGCGTTACGCTTTCAGGATTATGGATAAAATCTTCAAAGCGCGCATAAAATAGTCCAGAGCAAAGCCAAATTGGAATTTTTCCAAATTCCCAAAACTTTGCAAAAATGATTGGAGGTAAAATATCTTTTTGAATTTGATTTCAAGGAGTCGATATCTTCAATGGGGCATAAGAGTTTTTTGTTAAAAACTATTGATATTTTAATGTGAAACTTCTATTCACATTACTATATAATTTAATTGAAAAGCTTACCCGGGTCTTTCAAAGTCGAGAACGTGTCAGTGTTCGACCAAAAAAAAATATTCGAGGCAGGGGCTTGGGTCGATCACAAAATCAAAACATACCTTGTGTGCGGTCAAAAATTACCTCGAGCACGGTAGAAACATTTCACGAGCACGGTCAAAATATAACTCGAGCACGGTCGAAACTTACCTCGAGCGCAATCAAGCACGGTCGAACTGTACCTCGAGAACGGTCGAGCACTGTAGAAACATATCACGAGCACGGTCGAAACATAAGCCGAGCACGGTCGAAACGTAATTCGAGCCCAATCAATGACGGTAGAAGCATACCTCGAGCACGGACGACAATTACCGATTGTCCTGCGGCAATTCGGAGTCAAAAATAATTTTTTTTTAAATAACATTGTATTTTTTAACGCGTTAGATTCAAATTGTAAAACAGTATTCCAAAAGATGGAAAACATAGCTCGAATCTAGAAAATCTCTACAAAGCATTTAAATTGCAAATAACTCTAAAATTTTCATTCTAATAGAAAAAACTTCATAAGGTGTTACCCGAAAAGCATAAATTATAACGTTCAAGTTTGGATAACAAACTATTTTCTGTGTTTTTTAAATTCCTTCCTCTCAAGTTAGTACATCTTCAAATTTTGTTACTCAATCTCCAACTTAGTATGAATTCGGGTATGTTGTTTGAAAGTCGAAACATACCCGAATTCTGTCGAGCATGGTCGAAACATAAGTTGCTTGGGTCGAGCGCGGTCGACCATTTTTTGTCAGTCGAGCACAATTTAAACATATCTTGCTTAGGTCGAGCACGGTCTAGACCACTTGTTTCGATCAAACATGGTCGAAACATACCAAATTACGGTCGAGCACGGTCGAATCATACCGAACTTTGGTTGAAATGGTCGAAAAATAGCGGTTTTTGGTCGAGACGGTCGAAACATAAAGTGAGCACGTCGACCCGGGTAGTATTTTATCTGGGACCACAAGGAATTTTTTGGGACAAAACCAATAAGCGAGGTTTGTAAGGGAGCTATACTTAAACAGGGGTTATAATTTCGCCACATTTCTATATGAATGTTTTTGGTTCTGTTACCAGCTATCACACACAACACTCATTGTCCATTTTGAGAATTCCAGTAAATGTTTAAAGTCAGTGTTCACATGATGTATATGCCTTTTTAATAAGTTGCATCGAAAGATAGTACCTGCAGTCAGGGGTGGATTTAGAGGGGGCAGGGGGACGCCTCCCTCTCAGGGATTCGACCCCTGCCGACCCAAAGGGTCCCCCCTTTGTACTATTTTGAAATATCCCATCTTGGTGACGGACCCTAAAATTTTTCTAAGGGAGCCCTCTATACTAATTTTGAAGGGGGAGTGCGCGCCAAAAAAACGCAATTTTTTGGTCAAATTTTTCCAAAAAGTGCCTAAAAACGCCAAAACAGGGACTAAACCGTGCTTAGGAAGAGCTCGAAAAATCAATTCGGTCAACCTAAAAAAAGGTCGACAAAATTTTTCAAAATCCACGCCCCACCCCCTAGATCCGCCCCTTAGAAAGAATTACAAAAGTTTAAGATGTACTAATGTGAGAGGGAGGAAATTTTTTGAAAAAAAAACAGATAGCTCAAAATGTCAAACGCGCATGTGGCTTCAGAAAAATAACATAATATTATTGTATGGCTATACATGCACCAGGCTCAACATGAAAAACCATATGTAAAATAAGTCCTAAAAACATATAATGGCATTGATAGTCGCTTGACATTGATACACTTTAAAGGAAACTTTTTGACAATTTCACAACACCAGTTTCAATTTTTGTAAGTTTAATTTATTGATTTTTTACACTCTGCGTAAACTCACTCGAATTTTAAAAAAAAAGAACAAAGAAATGTTGTGACGGTTCTTACCCTTTTCAGCCGAGATCACGTTGTTCTTCATCGTGCTGTACGTGTGTCTGGCTGTTTTCTGGGTCGGACTGCTCTACCTGGTCCAGCTGAGACTGCCTTCAGTCGAAAATGGACCCCTCTACTCCGACTACCTCACTCACAGAGGGCCAGGTGAAGTCTTATTGATTTGATTTTAATTTTTGACCTCGAAAAAAAACCGAGAATTTTGAGTGAGCTCTGCTTCTTGGTTTTTGTCAAGTTCCACAATTAAGTTTAATCCCAAGCTGCAATGAAAATTGGAAAATCTTTCCCAAGTTTCAAAAAAAACCTTTGACAGAGTTTTGTCTTTTACGGCGAGAACCACCAATAAATAAGCTGCAAATCGTTTTTGGAAGGGGCGGTGCGCTTATTTTGATTTTGGCTTCAAGAAGTAATTACTCAAAAAACATACCTTTTTTGAGAGAACTTTTGCCAGCAAAATTTATCCCAACGTCTCTCTTCCTCCGTCCTTCCCAAAATAAACGACTATAAATGCCCAATTACGCATCAAACCGGTGTTTTTGCTTCCATTTTAATTTTTTCTTTTCTTAAAATGAGGTTTTTGTGAAGATATCTCGGATCTAAAAAGAATTTAAATTCTTATAAAAAATATTTTAAAAATTCTGATAAGTCATCAGACGTTTGGTTCAAAAAACAGCAAACGCTTGATTTACATACATTCATTTTCTCATAAGAGTATTAGATCAGAGTTCATCTTCTCATAAGTTTTCAAAAGGTTTTTAGGAGACAAATAGTCCCCTAAAAATAAAAATTTATGAGAAGATGAATACATGTAAACCAAAGGCTTGTTGTTTTTGGTCTTCATTACTGGATATTTTTGGCCAGGCTCTAACAGATACTTGGCAAATTCTCGCGTCGCTGAAAAAAAGTTCTCTCAAGACAAGATACATATGCCGAAACAACTTGAGTGCATGAAAGTTGTAAGATTTCTTAGTTTACTTATATTTTTTGTCGGATTCTTGTAAAATAATTAACACAATTTAAATTCTTGTTTAGATGAAATAAGAGTTTTGTAAGGTTTCCCATGAATTCTTCATTTCTTACAAAAAGTAAGATTCTTATAACAATTTGAATTTCTATTTATTCCGGGGTGCTACCATAATCTAGTACCGCATCCACTCATGTATAAGTTTTCGAAACTCCGCATTGGATTGTCCTGAGTTTTCTAGCGGGACTGAAAAATCAAATGATCTGGCCTAAAGATAATGAGGAGCACTGTGAATGATGGCTCTATGAGCGCTTGTTCTACAGTGCTGATTTAAATTATCCGGACAAATCGAACAAAACTTGAATTTTCAAACGCGTTTTTCTCAAATTGGGTTAAGATTAGACAAAAAGTGAACAGAACAAAAGTTGCTTAGAATTTCACCAGAATTAATATGTTGCCATTTTTTCTCCGAAATTCTCAACAAAATTTTTGCCCCAAAAGTGGGTCATTTTGGCTTTTTTCAATTAATCAAGAATTGCGCTGAAACTACTTTGTTAATTGATATGAAAGTTATATCACAGGAAGCCTATTACGCAGTTCAACAAAGTTTAAGAGGAGTGAAATTTCCAAAAATTTGCGCAAATTGTTTAAAATTTATTTTTAAACAGAGATTCTGGGTTTTATATAGTAAAAATCACATTTATTGACTATCAAGTGAAATTTTTTTCATTTATACTGGTTTTTGGAAATTTATCCCTTCTTAAACTTTGTTGAACTGCGTAAGAGGCTTCCTGTGATATAATTTTCATATCAATTAACAAAGTAGTTTCAGCGCAATTCTTGATTAATTGAAAAAAGCCAAAATGACCCACTTTTGGGGTAAAATTTTTGTTGAGAATTTCGGAGGAAAAATGGCACCATATTAATTCTGGTGAAATTCTAAGCAACTTTTGTTCTCTTCACTTTTTGTCTAATCTTAACCCAATTTGAAAAAAACGCGTTTGAAAGTTCAAGTTTTGTTCGTTTTGTCCGGATAATTTAAATCAGCACTGTATACTCAATAACAACTTTCTTTTAGGTTTGCACGTGATTCCACCTGCTAATGCCATTGGGCGGGACAAACAGAAAGTCTACTTCTACGATGAAGCCAACCAGTACAAACAAAACATATACGATTTCATTTCTGGTGTGTACGCGTTTAGCAGATTTCTGCCAATTTGTCTACAACACTTTTTTACAACGAAGCTCCTTATCTTAAGGGAGGGTGAAATAGTAAACAAGATCCAAACTGTTTCTTAGTCAGCATTTTGAAACCTAGAAAGCTTCATTTTCAATATTTTCCTTTTTTGCTATATTTCTTCCCAATTGTTTGGCTAACTATTAAAGTGTTTGATAAAATAACTTTAGATCGTCACTATGGAAAAATGAATCACACGCACACAATCACGAGAGTTTTATATTAACAAAATTTATTTTAGCTCAAGTTTTTACTATATAAAACTCAGTTTTTTTGTTGAGTCAGTTTAATCAGTTTTTTTTGTTGAGTCAGTTTAATCAGTTTTTTTGTTGAGTCAATATTGCGTTAAAGTTTGAACTTCAGTAAATAAGTAATTGTTTTTTATTCGCAACTTTGTCATGTGAGTTCCAGCAATATATTGACAACTGAGCCTCAATAGCAATGCTATTCAGTCCTTTTTTTATTGACATTGGAGATTTTTTGAAAATTACTTTTTTCAAAATGACAGGTAAACTTTTTTTCATACAACAATTGACAACCAAAAAAGTTTGGGCAGCTGAAAAAAAACAAAGCGAGGATGCGAGTTAATTATATTTTTCTAACCCTTAATGTAGCAGTTTTCAGCTGCTCAACGTTTTCCACGATCACAAATTTTTTGCTCATGTGGTAAAACCACAATATAAGCCACTATTACATTGGGCGAGTATTAGACAATAATGACGACTTTGGCAGCTATAATATAATAATAAATAAATTTGTTTCAAGTAGTGCAATAATCCAACAAAATAGAGATTTTATCATTGATAAAGCACCAACTTGAGCAAGCGCAGAAGGTATTTCAACCTGTTGAAGCGCCGCTGAGAACTTTCTATTAAGTACTGACTTATATGGACCTGATTGTTTAGTATAAATAACATTTATACTGGAAAAAAAATTAATAGATTTATAGAAAGAAAAATAAATTTCAAAAAACTTACAGTTCCTTTATTTTGCATCTAATTGACATTTTTTACAGTAGTATTTACAAGCAAATAAAAGTAACCAAAAAGACAATTTTCAGACTTGAAAATTAAATTTTTTATCATTTGCTTTATTTCAGTTAGTACGATGTTTTTTTGGTTCGCTTTATAGTAGTTCAGTTATTTATAAAAATCTACTCAAAAATTTTTCACTAAAACAACTTGTTGAAGTAGTCGCAATCAATTAAGTAATTATCTCTGATTTTATGCATAAAGTTGTCTAAAAATTGGTTAGGCTTGATTCAAATTTCTTCAATGATGTTTATATTGAAATTAATTAGAGAACTAAAGAGTGTCCGTATTCACACAGATATATAATTTTGTTATTTTGCATTAATGTTTTTTTGTTAGTGAATTTTTTCTTCTAGTGGTATCGATTCTTGTTTTGAAAAGAATTTGTTCACGTTGTCTTTTTCATGTTCTCGTCTTATTACTTTAGAGAGTAATTTCAACAGTTCGTTTACGTGTAATTCATTGATTGAGCAAATTCCATGAGTTTTTCTCATAGTCCTTACTTCTTGTGTTTTTTTTGAGACGAAGAGCAATTTGAATTAAATTTTTTTTGTTGTACTTGCAAATTTTTTAAAGCGGTTTTATTGGCAACTCCCTATACTAATACATCATATTGATATATTGGTTGCATAAACTGCTTGTAAATTCGAATGAGAACAGATGAGCTAAGAAACTGTCTTGTTTGAGAAAAAATGGATATGAATCAATTTCATTTTTTTGTAATGATTCAATATGTTGGTTGAAGGAAACCTTTTGATCCAAAATTAATCTCATGTATTTAACTGCACTTTTTAGTTCTATCGTGTTTTGTTCCCAGACAAAACTTTCAATTTTTTTTGTTCCATTAGTGATCATTTTTTCCACTTTTTTTGTTGTAAGCTTAGTATTTTCCATCCATTCGGATAATAATTCCAAGTCTGTTTTAAGTTCTTGGGAAGATATATTGGGAAGATCATTGATATAAATGAAAAAAGCAGGGGACCCAAAACAGAACCATTAGGTACTTTACAATGAAGCTTCTCTTTTGTTGAACATTTGTTCGAAAGAAAGACATACTGGTTTCTATTGGTGAGGTGGGATTTCAGTAAATTAAGAGGAAAATTTCACAGCATGTAAAGGTGACACTTATGAATAAGGTTGTTATGATCAACAGTATCGAAAGCTTTAGATAGATCTAGGAGTGTGCAGTGCGTCAACTCATCAGTGTTTTTGCTCTTAATAAGAACCTCTAAAGTTTCCACAATAGCATCTGTTGTAGAGCGTTTGTTGCGAAATCCGAACTGTTTATTGCTAAACACGTCAAACTCATAGAAAAAATTAATTATTCGTTTGAATAATAGTTTTTCAAAATTTTTTCTATAACAGGAACTAAAAAAATAAGTCTATAATTGCATGAAAGTGACTTGTCTCCTTCTTTGAAAATAGGATTTACTCTTGTTGTGTTAAGACAAATGGGATAAACTGCTTCGCTAATTATCTGGTTAAAAATAAGGGTCAAATGAGCTGTTATAATAGAGTTAATTTTTTGATTAGCTGATTTGACAGACCCATGTCATCTTCAGACTTTTCATTGGGTAGTTGTTTGTTTTGTGTCATAAACTTCCTATTTATCAATTTGTGACAGGAAAAAAAAACAATTTCTATTAGCAAAAAAAACTACTAAAAATGCTGAGTGATGATGGTTTCACCAGGATAGGATTTTAAAGTCTGTTATTATAAACATTCCAAATTATGGTGGGACATTAAAAAGGGTGATTATTCCGACCACTGAAAATGGAGAGGAGTTTTGCATTTTGATAAGATATAGTTTTTTTGCTTTATTTGTTTTTCACAAAAAATTAGGTGCCACATATAATTATTGGATACGGTCGAGTGATATATACAAAATTGAAGCTTTTTTAATCGTGATTTGGATTACAACAGTCTAACTATACCTATTAAGCACTAAAATAAGCACTAAAAATTTAGTTTTAAACAACTTAAAATAGCTTTTTGGAGTTTTTTAGCTATGTTCTGTAGCGGTGCTGTTGAATGTTCTGCAAAAAAGATGGAAAAAAACTCTGTTTTTGTAGTCCATTTTCTGTAACAGTTTTTGTCCAAGTTTTGTTTTTAACTATGACTGCTGAAGATTCCTTAATTATAGTTTTACTAAAAAAAAACAAAGCTAATTTGAAAAAAAAATGACAAAAAAAACTTTTGAAAAAAACCTACACTAATTTAGTAAAAACTACACTAAATTGAAAAAACTAATTTAAACAAATCCCTGGTTTTACTTGCACTTCATGAAAATTAAAAGGAAAAGTAGTTTTTGAGGCTTTATTTAGCGCTTCTGCGAAAAAAAAACTATTAATAACTTTTAGTGCAAAATAAAATTGAAAAAAAAATCTAAAATTTGGTTTTTGAGTTTTTTCTTTTTCAATAATTTTTTGAAATTAATTGTAGTTGTTTATGCCTAACTAACTAAAATTTTACACGTTTGCATAATTTTGTCAACACACGACACACGAAAAGACTAATTTGAAAATGTTTCTGAGAATGTTGTCGGAACATTCTGTGCTACTTGCACAGCAACCAGCTATCATTGTTTTGTTGTGTTTTATGTTAAGAGCACAGTGAGAATGATGGAAAGTCGGATGATAGCAGGTGGGATTTATGTGACGAGAAGAGAGTGAATGGATCCTGGGACGAATACAAGCCGTGCTTCTTCTTCTACCTAAATGCAGTTAGTCAGTATAGTGTTACGGTTTATTAGTTTTGCATAAGTTTAAGACTCTTACCTAAAAGTATTTAAACCACTTGATCAAATCAAACTTCAAAATTGGGAGGTTTATTCAATACATAACTTGCTTGATAAATTTTTAAATAACCTTGATTGGATCAAAAGTTCTGCGCCGTATGCTGAGCAATTGTTCCTAAAATTTTAGACTAAAAATTGTCATGTAACTTAGTTTTTCTTTGCTACCTAAAGGCTTTCAACGCAACCTTAGGGTCAAAATTGGTATGTAGAAAATGATATCGTGCCAACGTATGTAAAATTTTGCCAACAAAGTAGTATAAGTTGAACTCACTTGAAAAGATCTGATGACAACAAGCACTGCTTTGCCTCTAGGTTCACAACTTCGTCCCACAGCCCCCAGAAGAAGACGGAACAGTAACTATACAGTGCAAACCTGCGGTGAGTTTAAATACGATGAATTTAAATGCAGTACGGTAGTTTTCTACTTTTTAAAATTGGTTAACTTATAGTTTTTTGATAAATTTCTACTCAGATTTAAAAATTATCTACAAAGGAGTTTCATACAATTTATACACAGATTATACTTTGATTTATGCATTTTTTTACATTAAAAAATTGGCTGTTCTGACTATTAATAACTTTTAGTGCAAAATAAAATTGAAAAAAAAATCTAAAATTTGGTTTTTGAGTTTTTTCTTTTTCAATAATTTTTTGAAATTAATTGTAGTTGTTTATGCCTAACTAACTAAAATTTTACACGTTTGCATAATTTTGTCAACACACGACACACGAAAAGACTAATTTGAAAATGTTTCTGAGAATGTTGTCGGAACATTCTGTGCTACTTGCACAGCAACCAGCTATCATTGTTTTGTTGTGTTTTATGTTAAGAGCACAGTGAGAATGATGGAAAGTCGGATGATAGCAGGTGGGATTTATGTGACGAGAAGAGAGTGAATGGATCCTGGGACGAATACAAGCCGTGCTTCTTCTTCTACCTAAATGCAGTTAGTCAGTATAGTGTTACGGTTTATTAGTTTTGCATAAGTTTAAGACTCTTACCTAAAAGTATTTAAACCACTTGATCAAATCAAACTTCAAAATTGGGAGGTTTATTCAATACATAACTTGCTTGATAAATTTTTAAATAACCTTGATTGGATCAAAAGTTCTGCGCCGTATGCTGAGCAATTGTTCCTAAAATTTTAGACTAAAAATTGTCATGTAACTTAGTTTTTCTTTGCTACCTAAAGGCTTTCAACGCAACCTTAGGGTCAAAATTGGTATGTAGAAAATGATATCGTGCCAACGTATGTAAAATTTTGCCAACAAAGTAGTATAAGTTGAACTCACTTGAAAAGATCTGATGACAACAAGCACTGCTTTGCCTCTAGGTTCACAACTTCGTCCCACAGCCCCCAGAAGAAGACGGAACAGTAACTATACAGTGCAAACCTGCGGTGAGTTTAAATACGATGAATTTAAATGCAGTACGGTAGTTTTCTACTTTTTAAAATTGGTTAACTTATAGTTTTTTGATAAATTTCTACTCAGATTTAAAAATTATCTACAAAGGAGTTTCATACAATTTATACACAGATTATACTTTGATTTATGCATTTTTTTACATTAAAAAATTGGCTGTTCTGACTAATAAATAGATTTGCTTTTTTGCCGAAAAACAAAAAAATGCTGTTCCGACTTTTGAAGAAGTGAAGCATTATTATCAATATTATCCTCTGAGTGGTGGATCCTTATTGAGAAAAAACTTTTTTTTCAACATTTTGACGAATTCGTAAAGATCATCCGAAAGAAACCGATGCTTGTAGCACAATTGTTGAAATTTTTCCTTAATAATAAGGTTTGACAATTGATTTTATGGCCAATTTGTGATGCGCGGCAAAATAAACCTCTTCAAAAAAATTTCCATATATTCAGGCTTGATTTTTGGTCTAAATTGATGCAAATGTATCTTTTAGTATTTTTTTAATGGATTTAAATTTAAAACACTAGAATGATATACTTTGCCTTTATTTAGACCAAAAATCAAGCCTGAAAATATGGAAAGATTTTTGAAGAGGTTTATTTTGCCGCGCATCACAAATTGGCCATAAAATCAATTGTCAAAACCCCTTTGCTCAGAAAAAATTTTTCAACAACTGAGCTGAAAGTATCTTTTTTTTTGTGGATGATCATTAGAAATTCGTCCAAAATATTGAAAAAGTATTTTTGGTCAAATTAACAAATCCTATTTTCTCAATTTGGAAATGATCAAAACTATTAACCAAAAACTACTGCAGAGATTTTAGAAAACTGCTAAATTATTTATGACCTCGTTGTAATAGGAGCAGTCTTGTTGCTCATATTTTCAAACAAATGACAAAATTTTATGCATAGATGTTTTTTTTTCTGCAGACCAACTCCGATTATTTTCTATTAAACTTTTCAAGCCAATTTTTTCAACGTATGCAGTCAAAATGAGCCGAAATCATTGCCAATTGAGGCAGCTTATTTTCTTGTCGATGCCTTACAAGACCCTCATAGACCATTTTGTACATTAAATAGACTCGGGGATTTTTACAAGAATATGAAAGTTTCAGCTTTTTTAAAACTCGCAAAAAACGCATCATTCAGATACGAGCAATTTATTTCAACTCTAGATTAAAACAAGATGGAAATCAAGAGTTTTACGCTTTCGAGTAGCAAGCCTTATGAAATCGAAACGTAGACTTTTTAAAATCATTTGAATCTTTTCTCAATTTCAGCTGACATCAATGCAGCTGGCATGTACAATTTCATGAAAATTCAAATGCAGCTGTTCAAAATTTAACTACTGGGTGGGGTTGTTACTACAGAGTAATTTTAAGGCGGCCTCAAAACTTTAAAAAAAATTGCAAAACGGTTTTTTGGCTCAACTGTTGTAGTCTCAAAGATGGTCGGCCTTGTTTCCGCTTAGTAAATTTTGTTGAGTTGCTCATTTAAATTTAAAACGTCTTGCTTCGCTTGTTTCCTGTTTGATAAAAAAGCTTTTTTAATGAAAACCTATGGGGTTAGGTTTTTTATTTAACTTTTTTTCGAGACGCTGTGAAAAATTTCTCAAAAAGTCTTCTTCCGATTTTCAAAAAAGGGTATTTATAGAAAGGTTACCTACACCCTTGTGTGACTTTTTTCTACCCTGGTCTCTTTTTGCTTTTCTCTTTTGTCTACAGTAGTCAAAAAAGGCTGTTGGTGAATGACCGATATTTTTGACTTTTTTCGTTTTCTCAGAAACTAACCAACCAACCAAATCTGAGATTTTTGTTTTAATGAGTTGTGCGGTTTTAAAAAGCTCTATTTCATATGTGGATACGCCCAAATTTTTGGTACACATGACATTATGGCCTTCTGAATAGTGAAATTTTTGATTGTGTTTTAAATCTTTTTGACTTTCCTCGAAAACTAACCTCCCAAAATTGAGGTTGTGACTTTAATGGAGATGACGGATAGTGGGAAGCTCCCCTGAGTTAAGCACAGTTTTTTAATACAAAATGTTATTTTCCTCGGAAAAATCAGTTAAAAGTTCTTTGATTGTTTTTTTAGCTTTGTTTCTAAATTTTATGAATTTTAACAAAAAGTACCCTCCAGTATCGGGGATTTTGGGTTCAATCTAGAGAACGGGTTGCGGGCAGCTCCTTTACATAACCGACTACGACCAATTTTTATACACATAAAATTATGGCCTTCGCAAAAATGAAAATCTTGATTTTTTGACAGTTTTCTCGAGAGCTAACCTCAAAGAAAATTACGCTCAGTTTCTTCTAGAAAAAGTTTTTGCCTTCAAACAAGTGAAAGTTTTGAAACTTTGACCTTTTTTTGAGAGTTTTTTTTACACTACTCGAAAATTAACGTGCCAATTTTCAGGTTAAATTTTTAGTTCAAAAATCTGATTTCGGGAATCTTCTCAATTTTTAGCAGAAAAACGACCTGCTTTTAGCAGAAACCTGCTTTTAGCAGAACGACCTGCTTTTAGCAGAAAATAATTACGGACTTCAGAAAATCAAGTTTTTCATCTTTGACCGTTTTTTAGAAACGTTTTGAATTTTCTTTAAAATAACTCTATCAAACTTGAAATGAAAAACTCATTTGAAAGAAGCGATTGAGCGATCTTTTTCGGCAAAGCGGCTAGTGCAGTTTCTCTAATAGAGTTGCTTTGTCTTTGAGAAAATTCGAAAATCCAAAAAAATTTCACTCTACTTTTAGTACACAAACAACTAAGATATTAGGCAAAGTCCAAATTACGAAATCATTTTCGACAGTCATAGTTAAACCAACAAATTGAAAAACAATTTTGTGGAAAATTGACAAGAAAAAGGAAAAAAAAAAATTTTTTCAAATTTTTTTGGTTGTATTGAATTTTTGAAGTTTTTGATAAAAAAAAGGCGCTAAATACTTGAAAAAACAACGTTACTGGGGTAAAACTAAGTTTTTGAAGTTTTTATCAAGCTATTGTAAGCTTATTAGCCATTAAAAAAAGCTCCTAAAACAAGCTTGCTCGCTCGCTTTATTCGCTCGAATTAGAACAAAATATCAAAAATTCAAACCATTTTTTCTCGACACCGAGAAAATTTATTTGATTTTTTGAAAAAATTGTTCAAATCACGACTGTAAGGGCTTCAATATGATTATGATAGTTATCTCTCCAATAGTTATTTGTGATAGCTGATTTTGCGTGAAAAAAATTAATAAAAATTTAAAACATACCCGAATACAAAATTCCTCCCCACTTTTCAAATTGTCGGAACAATAATATTGAATATTCATGTTTTTGCTTTTCAGTTTTGCGAGGATCTATGAAATGCTATCACTACTATACAAGTATAGTCCGTTTGTATTGTTTTCGCACATTCCCGACTGATTTATTTTTTGCGACTCACGTCCGTTTTTTGCGAACTTTCACGTGGTACCACTATTGCAGCCAAAATCTGTAAGGCTGTATTGGACCTGAAGCTAGAGGCCAAGAGAGAGCTCATACTCTCACACCATCTAAGCCATGTTTTTTAATTTTCTTGTGAACAAAAACCGATTAAGACAAATGTTAAAGATGATGGACTTTTGTGGTTGACGAGGTTAGATTAAAACCACGTGAACAAGATTTTATAAATATAAACACATAACTCTAGATAGTCTACATCGATCAATACTGCTTAGATGTGTACGTGTAGGATGTTTGAGATCTCTGTTCCCGGGTCGAGTTCACAGACTCATGTCCAGACTTTGTGGGTCACGCCGCATCCGGATTCAAACCTAAATTGCATAGTCGCGCGGAGAGTTTCAGTCTGGAAAGTCTGGACATGAAGATCTGTATATGCCAAAATATTGTCTCGAAAGTCTGGACATGAGTCGCGGACCTCGACCCGGGTTGACTTTCCAGAGAACTGTAAGTTGTTTTTGACTTTTTGGCGATTGTTTTTTTATGATCGAACTTTATAGTAATTTTTTGCTCTTATGTAATTTACTGCTTTGTGTTAGAAACCCAAATACGAGAAGTTCTTTTTGGGTTCACATTCGTTCCCGAAGGATGGCTTCAACTTGGACAAGTTCCCCTGGAAGTATGGAATGGATTGGATGAGGGAGGCACCAGTTGTCGTTGTCCAGATAGAACTGAATAAAGAGGAGATGGAGAAAAAAGAGGAGGATGCCAGAATAGTGTGCAGCGCCATAGCTAAGTAAATGCGAGATGCAATTTTGTTGTTCCAATTTTTTTTGAAGAAAACTAACCCAGGTTGCTTGCTTATCATTCGTAAACCAGAAGACAAAATAATGTAAGCGGAACTAAATATATTTTTGGACATTTATACAGAGAAACAAGGACACCGAGATCACATTTTGACCACCATCTTCCTTTTTCATCAATCCTGTCCATTAAAAAAATTTTAAGTATCATTTCGATATAACTAAATTTTACAGTCTTTTTTCTAAACGAAAATTGATGAAATAAAAAGATCTAACTCAATTTTGAAACATCAAATACTCTTAAACCTCAACCCTTTTTGGTAGAGTCTTCCAATGATATTGATTTCCGCATGGTATACACGATGCCCTTAGTTTATGAATGATACCAACGCTTATCGAATTGGTCCAAACCGAAAATCAAACAAATTCGAAGCGTTATTTTTCATACACCATTCAACGAATGGGTATTTTTTGTTATTAGGCCCTAAAGTATCGAAACTTTTTGTTTAAAACTAAGCTTCAGATTTTCCTTTCGTGTTATATAATTTCAACAAATCAAAACCTGGCATTATGATTCGATTTTCAGTACATCACGCAGATGAATTTTGAGCCTTGTTAGGGAAAAGGCACGTAGTCATAAGGAAGTGCTAGATATAGGGATAGTTTTAGTCAAGCAAGGAGCGAAATCTTCAACACCTTTATCATTTGTTTTCAGTTTTGAAATTGAATTAACTGCTGTTTAGAAACATCTACTTGGACTCAGAGAAACCAAACATTGGCTCAGTAGATTTCAGAATCAGACTGCCGTAAAGAAGAGAAAGAATAGAAAGCTCCGAGGATTGTGTTCCTAAACGAGGACATAACGCAGGACAAAAACTGTTCAATATCTTACCCGAGTATTATTAGCTTCGATTTCTCTCTAATCCGTCCTGTAATGATTTATACTGAGTGAGGAAGTGTTTCCTTGGGCTAAGTTTATTAAAAATTTTTTTACAAAGTCTATTTAATAAAGCATTTTTATTCGGAAAATTGATACTCATTTACAAAGAAAGATGGAGGAGGGTCTTAACTTTGCAACATTGCTCATATTTAATTTTGTCGGAATTAATTCTGAACGTATCTGAACTTATCTTAACTAACTCTGAAGCTATTGCAGTTTACAAACATTCGAGAACTTGCTTGTTGTCATCATTTGCTTTGTAGGATCAAATGAAGGCTTCACTTTTGTCTTGAAGGCAGTGCCGTGCGTATGAGTTTTTCTAAGGGGGCGGGGGTTTGGAAAAAACTGAATTTGTTTTTGTTAATATTGATTTTCCATGAACTCCACAAGTACCCCATTAAAACCTGATTTTGCCAGAATTTTTGAAAAAAGGCAGCTCAAGGAAAGGCATTTTTTTCAGGAAAGGCATTTTTTTTCAACAGGCATTTTCGCCATTTTTTTTTCAGAACGCGGCTCTCTCAAATTTGGTGTATATTGGCGCCTCTACGCGCCTTTTGAAAGATATTGAAACATTCTGAGGAGCAAAAAATAATATCCAAGGGCGAAACTTAGGAAAAATTTGACAAAAAATGAGGAGAAAGCACTCTATGGCCGGATAAAAAACCGTAAAAAACTGGAGGGGGAGCTGACGAAAATATAGTATCTAATGGCACATTTTTAAAAAAAATTGGCATAAACTGCGGAGGAAGCATAATATGGCCGATTGAAAACCGTAAAATTTTGATATTTATTTGAGATTTTGCCATTTTTCTAAATAAAATGTTGATTTTTCCTAAAACTTGTGTCTAAGAGCTTTACCAAACATTTATTGCTTTTTTCTCTATGTGAAATGGAACCTTAATAAAAGTTTGTCGTAGATCCTTACTTTTCTACAAATATTCTGAAGTTCGCAAATTCAAACTGCTTGCGTTTTTACCGGGAAATTTGTAGGCACTAAAATCACCTCTTTGAAGCCCTTTAATTAAGAGACCGAACGACACCTTAAAAACAAAATTTACGGTTTCTGAATCAGCTTTATTCTGACAAACAGTTTCCTCTATCAATTTCCTCTATGAATTTCAGTCATAGAGGCAATGGCAAAACGTGAAAAAAAAATTGCGCATTTCTTCACTATCAAACTAAAAGTCCTCTGTTCCTTGACTGTATGAATAAATTATGCACCTACAACATATAGTTTTTTTTTCTATAACTTTCAAATTTTACTTGCCTTAAATGAACGCTCATTATTTTTTTCTTGGCCTTAATTGAAAAAAAAAGTACATCAAAATAGGAAAAAAGAAACAAATCAGACAATTTTTTCTTGAATTCAGGGAAGCTCTGAGGAAGTGCTATTGGAAGCTTCAAAAACTATTTTTGTTTAAACATTTTTATCTTTTTCCTTGCTTAAATAACCAATTCTTGCATTATAAACATTTCTCGCTCGCTTTACTTGCTCGAATTTAGACTAACAGTTATTCGTGCTACAGATGATCATTTTGGTAACTACCCTTGTAATTAGCAAGAGTATTGCAATAGGGTACTAGACTTTTTTTCCCGTGAATAATTTTGTTCCCACAATGATTAATTTACTGGGAATGATTATTATCACTTCTGACATGTTCAATTCCTTGAAAAGTCAGATACAAGCTAACTAAGCTAGTTTCAGAATTGTAACTCTCAAATTTTTTATTTCGGGTTCAAGGTTTTCGTTTTAGTTTCTCTCGATTCATTTTCCGTTTTTTTTTGGAACGCCATTTTTTTTTCATCTGGTACGGTTTGTATTGGACTGTTTTCTAAAGCAAACTTTTTGTTCTAATTTAAACTTTCTTACTATAACTGAAATAGACGCCTGATTTTTAGTATTTTTTTCTCAATCTTTAAAAAAAAATTTTAAACAGTTTCAGTTTATGTTATATCTACTTAGTCGCTATATATTCTGGAATTTCGAGGAAAAGCGTGAGCGGTAGATTTGCAGATTTGCATCGCTGCTCATATTCTGATTTGCTTCCCAAACAAGGGAATTGACAAGAATGGAAATTATATCTCCACTCAAAGCCCTAGGTTAAACTCCTCTCTTCCAGAAAAGCGAGGGTTTCAAGAGAACATGATTTTTCTTTGGAAACTTTTGATTGCTTTGTTGTGACTAATTTTGTAGCCCAGTTTATGTTTGGTCCCACACGCCGGAGGACCAAGTTCAAACTTCAATCGAAGTCGATTTTTTAAAATCTTTTTTACATCATTATTTTCGGTATTCATTGGAATTCATTGGAAATCAAGTGGAAATTTCCATTTTAGGCGAAAGAATTGAATGTTTTTAATACACTTACATCGTGCATGTTCCCATAGCAAAATTGAAACCTTTGTCTCCAAATTTAGGAGCTTTTACGACTTGAGGTCTCCACTAGAACCCTCAATTAGATTGACCAGCTGATTAGATTTGACCACTTGATTAGATTGGGTTAGCAGTGCAACCTAACAAAATTCAAATTCAATCAGGTTCTCCAAAGGATTATAGCGCAGATGTTAAGCATTTAGTCAAAAGAAAAAAGGGTCATTTTGAGGCCCAGTTAAGAGAGTTGGAATTGTTCTTCTTTTTACTTCGATTGAATTGAAATTTCTTATATAAATTGACAAAATTTCTGACAAGAAGCTTAGCTCATAGTTCAGGCTGCTTTGTGTCGGTTGTGGTTTGTTTCAATATATTGTTTTTGACCTTCAGTGTTGATTAGACAACAGTCAACACCATCATGAATCGACCAGTGTTCGATCATTTTAGTTTTCGCGTTAGCTTTAGAACAGACATTATAACTCGACAAATTTTTAAATTATTTTATTTTATTAGTTGTACTTAGTTTGTATATATCTAGTTAGAACATCTTAACAATTTAAATTGGCGCAGTCAAACGAATCGAATCTGCGGGGAATTCTTTTATTCTGTACAAACCACGCCATGCAGCCGCCACATTCCTGGGCCCATTGGAGCGACCAATTTCCATTGGCGATAATCGCATTAAAGAATCTGGACATTGACAATCTTAGCGAACCGGAGGTCCCAGAAATACAGGTTTCCGCTTTGGAGCGGGCAACAAGAAGTGAGTAGGACATAGAAAGAGCTAGTCGAGAAACAAGGAATAAGAACACGATGAAGAGAAGCGGATCAAGGAACAAAAAGACGGATTGAGAAGAGCTGAGGCGGTCGATTAGTTACGATCAATTTTGTTCTTAGCATTCGGGAACGAAGAAAAAGGGAATTTGCTCAGAAAAACCATCGGTTTAAGAATTTTGGGACCTATTGAACTCAGCTTTTAACAAACCCCCAAATATCACATTCGAGAGATACAAGCTTTTAAATCGTAAACAAAGAGACAAACAAAGAGAGAATCTTTTGAACAAAACTGGGGAGCGTTGAGTGATATAGCCAGTACCCGTAACATTAGAGAGACCGACGAAGCCGAATGGGTCAGAGATGACTTTTTTTGCAACATGAAGAATAGCGAGACCCAACGGAAGCTGTTGTCAGCAACAATCAACCATTGGGAAGCATTAGGTCAGACGCTTAATGTTGAAGAGAGCTATTTTAACCATAAAAAAAACAAGCGTAGCGAGATCAACGGCCAACGCTACGGCTTTTAATATCTATAACTTAAAAAACTAGAGAAAAAAAAACCAAGTCCCAATTATGAAAGAAGTAATTCATGCATGAAATTTGGTAATCCTTTCACGAAAAAATGCTTGAATGTCTGTCCAGCGAAGGCGATAACTTGTAAGAATTCTAGTTACAATCTCACTTCGCGAAAGTCTCATAATCGAAAAATAGGCGACCCACCGTAAATAATGTAAATTATTATAACGCCCATATTGAAAGTAACGAACGCCTGAAATGAGTACAGAAAAAGCGACAATGACGATTAATCACTGCTAATTGTATGAAAAATTTTCGATCAGAATGGACTAGAGACAATGAACCATTGATTGTAGGGCTAGTTGGTTATGGACATACCTGTAATTCAGCAAGCCTAGTTAGTTTCATCAAACAAAACATATTACATGAATTGCAGTTAAGATACCCCAACCTGAAAATCTACTTAGAGAAACGGATAAAAGAGTTTTACTGCGGATTCACTGACGACACAAAAAAATTTTTGAGGGAAATTATTCTTAGGACTCAATCCAACCGGTCGATTTGAAGAGAAAATATTTTTTTTCCTTCACGGGAGGACACAAAAGGAACATTTTGGGCAGCAACAACCGCCCGAAGTTAGGGATAGCATTTTGAACGAAAAGAATAGGGCTAACAAAACTGATTGCCTGAAGCAAAATTCCACGAAAACAAAAGAAATTATAATCCCTTCGCATGTCAAAATTTTGATTTGAAACGATTTATAAAACTTTAATCTAAATATTATAAAACAATTTTGAAATGCATAAGTCATTCAATTGCGGCATATGAAATTTTTGATTCGCATTTCAGAAAGCTCTAACGAAAATTGTTGTAGTCAGCGAAAATTAATTGTAGTCAGTAAACAGATTTCACACAAGTTAACAGTAGAATTATGTCTAATTTCCCGTATTTGTAGTATTGCATCGACGTCTAAGTTCAATTTTTTCGGCCACGTCTAGTTTATTTTTTTTTCGTCTAATTTTTTAAGGCCCCGGTTCTTTCTCATCAGACAATAAGAAGCATGTTGATTGAAGATCTTACGCGGTCTAAACATAGTAGGCTCTTTCATGCTTAAACAATAGTTAGTTCTGATCACTTCTGCGGAATTCTTCCGGCATGCATGTGGGTTTCATAAAAAAATTGAATCAAAATTGACCAATTTAATCATGCAAAATTACTGAGATCTTTTTGATATCATCATCTCCTGCCTTAAATTATCTCAATTTGAAAAAATCAAATTTTCAGTTTTTCGTCGACGGTTTATTTTAGCAATTTATAATTGATCAAGTTATGTATCCATTACAATAAAAAAAAAACGTGCATATTTCTACAAATAGTTCGGCTAACAGTCTTTTCTGGCTATTTCGTTAGCAAATACTTATACGATTTAGGTAATTCAAGAGGAAGGGATCCTTTAATGGAGGCAATGAAAGCGCAACTAGGAAATGAAGTTCCACCCGCTTCTTTTCCTTTATTGAAAACCCTAATGCTGAGCTAAGCCAAAGTGGTGCGGTAAGAATTGACGTAGTACGTTTAGAAAAAGGCGCACTATTTTCTGAAGAAGTATTCTTCAACCTTTGGATTAGGCAGGGAATTGGAAACGGGCGGTTTACTTTTTTCCCACTGGGCCCTTTAGCGCATACAAGATAGCCGTTATCCTGTCAACTTTGTCAACCCGCATTTTCTTCATAACATTTCTGGGCAATTCAACATAATTTCGTTTTAAGTGGTTCTCCGGTCATAAAATTTTCTCTAACTTATACCACTTTATACAGCTTCTCTATTGTTTTTTTTTGAAATGTAAGCAGAAAATGACAACTTTGCCCGCTTTCTCAGAAAGATTGGAATATTTGTGCTCGGTGTGATCATATTTCTTCAGACACACTTCGTCTTTTTAATTTTCCAAACGAGACGGAGTTTTTTATACCATATGAAAAACATTAACGTCTTGGCTCAATTTTAAAAATAGATTTATTCTGTAATCTTTTTTGTTCCGATTTACGAAAAAACTGGAAAAATATAATTGCTTGGGGTAGTTTTCTTTTCAAACCAATTCCTTATATTTTGTCCTTTCATATATCGTGGCGAACTACTATATTATTTGGCTGCAGCTAGGTTTCCACCATAATAACCTGACTGTAGTCATTCTGAAACAAGTCTATTTGATTTTACTGTAAGGGAAGATCAAATTGTATCTGCGTATCAAAACATGAAGGGTTTTGCCCTGATATACGTGCAGTTTTGTTTCGGAGCTTTAATCTGGGCAAGCAGCTGCACCTGCAAATCTGTTTTGTTTTACAATGCAGTATTTTGCTTCATCTGAATGTTCATAAAGACTTAATGTAAAGTTTTGTTTAATGTATCTTTTCAAGTAATTTTCTGGTATTTTTCAAAATATTTCTTTTTTTTTGCAAACTCAAATATGCTTGTAGACCCAGCTGCCAAAACACCTTGGCTTAATCGTTTTCACTATCAATTTGGAAATAAGTTTCTGCTCTGTGTCAGAATAAATAATCAAATCGCTTTTTTGATATTTTATCGCTAGGTGCATATTTTTTTTCCTGGCTGATACCAAAAATCAGGCCAGGTTTAATGTTTAGCCAGGGGCGGATCCAATATTTTCTCGAGGGGGAAGGGGGACCTGATTTAAAAAAAAATCGAAATTTTGTCGACCTTTTGTTTTTAGGTCGACCAAATTGACTTTCCGAGCTCTTCCAAAGCACTAAAAAGTCCTTGTTTTGGCCAAAATTTCTGCGCCGCAGGCAAATTAAAAAAAAACATACCAAAAAAGCGTTTTTAGGCACTTTTTGGAAAATTTTTTACCAAAAAATGTCCTTTGGCGCGCGCTCCCCCTCAAAACTAGAATATATTGGCGCCTAACGCGCCTTTGGAAAATTTTGGGTCCGTCACTAAAAATGGATATCTCAAAATAGCACAAAGGGGACCCTTTGGATCGGCAGGGGGTCGAATCCTTGGGGAAAGAGGGGCGTCCACGCCACCCTCCCCCCTACCCCCCTACCCCCCCCCCCCCCTAAATCCGCCCCTGTGTTTAGCACTAAAAAGACGATTTAATTTGATTGAAGTTTTCAGTTGATTATTTAATTTTCAATTAATCCAAGTATTTAACTTCATTAAAATGCCATGGTTTTGGCACGAGTAGCAATAGTTTTCAAAGTGCCTTTGTATATCCAAACTGATTTTGCTTCAAGTAGTAATTGATGAAGAATGAAGAAATTAACATGAAGTTTTTAGACACCAATTTATGATGTAAATAACTTAATACGATATATCAACTGCGTATGATATTACATGTCAGAGTTCGACCAAAAATCCATGGTCGAGAAAGCCCTATAGTCAAACCCAAATTCTTAAGAACTAATTTAAACCATTAGTCTAACCATTTATCATCGATTTCAGCAATTTCTTCAGGTGTTATATTTACAGAGCTTATCTTACTTGAAGTTTGTTCTAGAACCAAGGCGCTGTTTTGGTCTAATCTTTTAAACCATTCCGATTACCTGAACAATCTATCCTTGCAGGAATTGCCCCAAAACCCCCCTGAAAACATACTGTACCCTTCGTATCAGATAAATGTCAACTTTGATTTTAACAAGTTAATTGGTATCTTATAACTTATAATTGCAGTTAACGAGTACTTAGAGGTCAATTACTGAACTGAAGATATAAAATATGTCGGAGCAGAAGGATGAAAAGAGCCATTCGGGAGGGGGCGGAATGGCTTCAAAGTGGGCTGGCTTCCGACAATTTCTCTGGAACAACGAGACTAAGGAAGTAGCTGGACGAACTGCCAGGAGTTGGGGTGAGTTGAACAATAGATTTTTTCGATTCTCTTTTTTTAAAACAAAATGAGGTGACTTAATTAAGCGGTTTAATATTGTTTGTTTTTGAGTTATTATGGAATTGGCAATTTGAGGTTTTTTTTATCATAAAAAAGTTGTTACGAGGAGCTTCTCCAGATTTAATGTCATGCAAGAAAAAATGACAAAACTTATTAGAGTGTTATGGTTGCCTTTGGGAGTTTTTTTGGATCTTAATTGAAAAAAGTAGGCGATATAGCTTGCAAAGATTTCCTCGTTATATTTTTGACAGCAGGACAATCAACCCTGTTACAATCTACGCTATGTCTTTTTACCTTATGCCATAGTATTATAGGCGAAGATCGAGAAA
>NC_087066.1:65619128-65667031 GCF_963678635.1 Symsagittifera roscoffensis
TTCCAATGATGTTTTGTAAAAGCGAGTCCTTGACCTATAGGAATTCATTGAGCGAAATGTCATTGCCGTAAAATGAAATATGCCAATGTTTTTGCCCCTTATTTTACTAAAAATACAATGTTTGCGTGTTTTTGCTTAAACTATCTGTATGCGTTTATAAAATCAAAACTGCTGAACCCCCAATTTGTTTTTGAAACTCATGTATATTCGTTATTTGATATATTTTCAAAAAATTTTATCGTGTAATAATTTTGTCTTCAATTCCAATTATATGGAAGTTAATAATAGTGTGTTTAGTTAATAATATTTCCATCTGTATACATTCTGTTCACATCGTTTTGGCACCCTCCACCAATGATTGTAAAGGGACCCCTCTTTTTTTGTATAGGTTTGAAAGGTTGTGAAAACGTTTTTCTGTGCGATGGAATTTGTTTGACTCTTGTGATTAGACTTTTCAAAACTTTGTTCAAGTTGCAATCTAATTAGTATGTACGTTTGACGTACATAAACCCGGGATAGTCACGTTATTAATCGGTTGTAGGCATTAAAATTATCAAATTAAATAAAACTTTGTCTCCTTATCCAACGATTACTCTTTCAACGTTCAATTTTTTTTTCGTTTCAACACATCTCGCTTTGTAAAACTTTTGTTGTTTAATACCAAACAAGAGTGCTCGTATCAGGGCGAAGCGCTGAATGTTCCGACTGCTTTTGAAGGTTTATGGAGCAGCAGTAATAACATAAAAACATTACATGAAATAAAATAAACGAAAAAATTTTTTTCTAAAATTTGAAATTTTTTTAATAAAAATCATCCCCCCACACGCCATATAAAGTACAAAAAGATAGTTTTCGTTTCTTGTAGCACATCAATTATGGCAAATAAGCTTCGTTCAACCAATTTGGAACGATTTATAAGACGGATTAAATCTCAGCTTACGCGTTAATAGCGCGAATTATATCGCGCGTTAATTGTCCCAAATTGATCAAAATGGCCAAAATGGCAATCTTTAAACTCCCGTAACTTTACGAAAAATGATCACAGGTGAAATATCTTTTCAAATTTGAGCTCAGAACAACAATAGCTTTCGAATGATAAAAAAAAATCCGTCAAAAATGGCTAGTTAAAAAGTCGAAATATGTCTGAAGAAAAAAAACCCACCCCGAGCACAAATATTCCGTTACTTTCGTATCGAAAGTCGGAACAATTATTGTCATTGTCGCTTGTTCTGTGTTCAAATTAACTGTTTTTCACTCCGGAGAAGTTATCTTCATCTGCCGTCATTCTTAGTGCCCTATTTGTTAGTTGCCCTATTTGTTAGTTGAAATTGTCTGATAATTGTTCCTACTTTCGATACGAAAGTAACGGAATATTTGTGCTCGGGGTTGGGTTTTTTTCTTCAGACAAATTTCGTCTTTTTAACTAGCCTTTTTTGACGGAATTTTTAAATATCATTCGAAAGGTTTTGTTGTCTTGAGCTCAAATTTGAAAAGATATTTCACCTGTGGTCATTTTTCGTAATGTTACGGGGGTTTAAAGATTGTCATTTTGGCCATTTTGATCAATTTGGGACAATTAACGCGCGATAGAATTCGCACTATTAACTCGTAAACGGAGAGTTAATCCGTCTTGAAACCGTTCCGAATTGGTTAAAAGAAGCTTATTTGCCATAATTGATTTGTTACAAGGAGCGAAATCTATCCTTTTGTGATTTAAATGGCGTGTGGGGGATGATTTTCATCAAAAATTTCAAAATTTAGAAAAAAAAAATTTTCATTTTGTTTTATTTCATTGAATTTTTTAATGTTATTACTGCTCCATAAACCTTAAAAGGCAGTCGGAACATTCAGGGCTTCGCCCTGATACGAGCAGTCTTGTTCTTTTTTGTCGTTGATTGTTTGATTTGGAGCGTGACGTTAATAAGCATTCGGCTCAAAAAAATTCATATATATATATATATACAAAATACGTGTCATATTTTTTTCATATATGAAAAAAACTGATCGTAGAGTTTTCATACAATTGGGCAACCAGAGCATGCGAAAACTCTAAGTAGTATCTACTTTAATGGCCCTCAGAACAAGTTCCTCGCTGCGTGCAAAAACTCTGTTGCGCCATCGATTTCACAAACAGCCACGGAAGCAGGGGCGGGTTTAGGCGGATGGGGTGGGGGTTGGGTGGCGGACGCTTTACCTCTCTCCCCTCAGGGATTCGACTTCCTGCCGACCCAGGGAGTCCCCCCTCTGTATTATTTTGAGTTATCCAACTTTGCTGACTGACCCTAAAATTTTTCTAACTTTGAGGGGGAGGGGTTTAATTGGGAGAGTTTTTTATTGGCCTGTTTTTTTTCTAAATTTTGCCTGCGGCGAAGAAAATTTGGTCAAAACAGGGTCTTTGTAGTGCTTTGGGAGAAGTGAAAAAATCAACCTATAAACTAAAATAAAAGTTAACAAAATTTTTGAAATTTTTTTGAAAATCCCCCCCCCCTCGAGAAAATCCTAGGTCCGCTCCTGCAAGGAATCATCATGTTTTGTTTGCAAAAAAAATTACCAAAGTTTCATATTTCATCGATATATTCATGCCAAATTGTCCGAAAACAAGATTAAATTCCAGTCCTTTTAGGAGATTTTTTTAAAATCGCCGTAATCCAAGAAAAGTTTTTTATCCAGCAAAAAGTTGAGTCATCTTCTTCTTCGAAGAGCAGCTGCTATTTCTTTTTTATTCTGCTTTAAATTTCAAAAAATATATATTACAAAAAAACAAAGCGACGTATTTTTGGCAGCTCTAATGTCTTTGTTTCGCCTAATGTCATTTTGATTTTCCTTTTACCCGTTCCCATGAATTTTTTAAACGATGTTTTTTTCAGGCAAAAACCAAGTCAGAAGCAATAAAAAAACAAAAGAGGATTTCAACGTTTCCTTCAACTCTTCTTTTATGAAGGCACTTAAAATAGAAAAATTAACGACGTTACTGCGAGGTTTCAAATTTTCAAACGTTTGTCTTATTAATTAAACAGAAAAATGAACGGTTGAACAAGGCACAAAGAAGTTTTTAAGAAGTTCAATGAAAAGAAACTGGAGGGTAGTAAATGGATTCATAGATTCTTATTAATTAAACAGAAAAATGAACGGTTGAACAAGGCACAAAGAAGTTTTTAAGAAGTTCAATGAAAAGAAACTGGAGGGTAGTAAATGGATTCATAGAGTTTGGCGTCAGTCAATTTTTGCAATTACTTGTTTTTCATAAAAGCTGTGACCTTTGATTACTTACTACCTCCACTTTTCGGAAGCTAAGAGAAATTACGGAATTTATCAATGTTTATTTTAAGTAGCAAGAAAAATTGAGTTAGCTGTGTGATTAAAACCAAAAAATAATCAAATGTTTTTCATCCTAAAAATACTCCCCCAAATTTTTTTTGCAGTGAGGGGTTGAGTTCATTTCACTTGTCGATCAAGATCAATTCCTCGGAGCTGTTCAGCGAGAAAGATTATTACGAGGCCAACCTATGAATTTTGTGAATTGTAGGCGAATTCCGCAACAGGTTAAAATCAAATTTGTTGCGGAATCCTCAACATTGTTACTTTTCTTTGATCTTTTTGCTGTTTTAGTTTCTACAAACAAATAGCTAAAACACTGTAAAAACAGGCGAGAAAAAACAAGTGAGTTTTGCGAAATCTGCAATCACTATTTGCGGAACCCGGAACAGCTTATGAAACCCACAAACAAGTCATAAAAATAGGCATGATAAAAATGAGTTGATGCGAAATCCGCAATTTTAATTGAAATCTTTAAATCTATTTTTGTGCGTCAACAGCATGACTGTCCATTAGTTCAATCTGATTTACTGCCAACAGTTTGAGCTTAGCAGCTAAATTTTAAATACTGAAAAAAAATTAACATCTCTCCGATCTCAAATACTGAAAGAATGAACACTTTTCTGATATCAAACACTGAAAGAATGAACATAATTTCGATCTTAAATACTGAAAGAAAGAACGCCTTTCCAAAAATTGAAAGAAAACCACTTTTTTTATCTCAGATTTTGAAAAAAACTAACAGCTTACCGATCTTAAATACTAAAAGATTGAACGCCTTTCTATCTCAAATACTGAAAGAATGAATAATTTTTTGATCTCAACTGTTGAAAAAATGAATATATTTCCAATCTCAAATGCTGCAAAAAGAATGAAAACAAAAAGAGGTAAAACATTTAGTGGGTCATAATGCTAAACTATTTTTAAATTTCTCTCTTTTTTGGAACATTAAAAGAGTATATCCGCGACTTTAGCTGAACAAAAAATTCAAACATTGTTATTGGATTCCACCAACAATAGATAAATCCTTGCTTTAAACTTCCGCATTTGCTTGATAATAATTCTAACAATAGCTCCTAATTGTTCACTCAAGGAACAGTTCAGTTCTGTATAACAAACAAAATGCGACCCACTCATATATGTGGAATCCGCTTTTATGTGCGGAATCAGCTTACACTTTGCGGAGTTTGCTTACAATTGCGGAATCTGGAACAATTAGCTATAATCGCACATTGCGTAATCCGTAACAGGGCGAATTTTTCGCTCGAATTTTATATCTTGAGTTTGGCGTTTTTTAGCAACGGTGGGTGTTTTGAAATATTTAATTGCACAAATTAGCCGAAATAGCCGTTGCAACATTATGGATTCAAGAATGCCTTTTTGTAAATCATGCCTGACATTTCCATTTTTAATTTCAAAACAGGGTTTTTTTTGCAAACGGATGCAGTCATCTAGCCAACTTAAAGTTTTTAAAACTAATTGAAGATTGTATTTTACGATTCGGAGCACATAGTCTGTAAAATTTTGAGTGATATTGATACAATTTCTACTGTTAAAAAGCCGTGCAAACGAGCATTTGAAACTGCACTCAAAAAATTAGGTTGTTTAGATAAATAGACGCTTTTCCAGTAAAATTTGCATGTGTTTTGAAACAAGTAAAAAATGATTTTGAAATGATTCTCGACGAACAAGGTTGAGTTTTGTACTGCTACTCAACGAAGTTACCTAATCAGTCAAAGAATTTTTTTGCTCGGTGTAAGTTTTTTTTCAAGAAACATCGCAAATTCTTATTGACAAGAATGTTCGTATCACTGCAAAAAATTCTAATAAGAAGCCAGAGGTCTAACTTGAAGATTAATTATTTAAAATTAAAGAAGCAAAAGCTGTCTTACAAGAGCTCATCACTTTGTAAAACTTTGGAAGAATGAAAACTACTAGATTAATTTTTTTCAGTTGGTTAGAGTGTGCGGCCACTTTTGTGACAATGCGCGCAATGTTTTCGGTAACACTCAATAATTTCAGCCTCGAGTACGGTAAATCCGGTGCGGTTTAATCGGCAAATAAGTTACTCCATATAACTACATTGAAAAGTTTTTTGATTCAATTATTGAATCTCAGACTCAAAAAGTATCATTATCGAGCAAAAACACTAAGTCATTGAGTTCAATTATTGCATTGCTAGACACAAAGCGATTAACTGGTAACCTAGTTTGCGAGTAAAAAAATCTATTTCCAAACATATTGGAAACGCGTCAAGAAGCAGGCGGAACTCTCACTGCTTTGCCCTAAAACAGCTTTGCAAACTGAAGACAATTTAGTAAGCGTTCGAAAAAATAGATACCATAACAAATCAGTGAGTTTTAGGGAAACAAGCCATCAAAAACAAGCATCGCTTTAACACCTTGTCGAGGGGTCGGATTTTCAATAAAGTTTCGAAAGTAATGTCTATTTTTCTCGGTTAGATGTTAATTATCCTCATAGTTTATTGTTAGGCCAAACATCAGAAGGAAAAGCCAATTGAATAGCATACATTAAAATTTTGTATCCACTATTTCTTTTTTGTTTGATAGTTTAGAAAATCTGAACATAGTCTGTATATAATTTGTACAAAATGAGGATGCAAAAAAATCGGAAAAAAATTCTATTAACATTGATTTTAATTGTTACTAAAACTCGTAGGAAAATGAAACCAAAAAATTTGACAAAAAGGAATTAAATCGATTTTTGTATATAACTAAAAAAAAATTTAAATCAATTCAAATCAATTTTTTCGAGGTCTCTGCCACATTATCTGTAAAAAAAAGTCATTGCAATCTATTTCTTGTCGGTTCGGGTAATCTATTTTGGTCGGTTTGACCTGTTTTTTTTTCAAAAATTTGCCTTTTGCCTGCGGCGCAGAAAATTTGGCCAAAACAGAGTCTTTTTACTGCTTTAGGAGAGCTCGGAAAAATCAATTTGGTCCACCTAAAAAAAAGGTTGCCAAAATTTTCGACAACTTTTTGAAAATCCGCACCCCTCGAGAAAATCCTAGATACGCCCCTCTATATTGTCACACAGGGGCTCCCCAAAGAGCCAAGTTCCGGATTACCCAGCGTGTTCTGATATTCCAAGAGTTACCAGAGTTTTTAAGCCTTTTCAAACCACCCTTAAAATTAGCTCTCTCTGATATATTCCCATTCCGCAGGTTGCACGTTTTGGCTCTTTTTCCTCCACCCCTCCCCCTCATTTCTGGTTTCCAAACTTTTCCAAATAGTCTCCCCTTTGGTATAACTTTAGGACATCTTTTTTGGCTGACCAACCATAAAATTTTTTACTAAAGGTGCCAATCAATATAACTAATTTTCCAAAAAGTTTCCAAAAAGTCAAAATTTTCCAAAAAGTGCCTAAAAACGCCTTTTTTGACCTGTTTAAAAATTAATTCCTGCGGTGCAGAAAATTTTTGGCACGATAAGGTTGGAAAATCAAATTGATCGACATAAAAAAGGATCAGCAGAATGTTTTCTAGATTTTTCGAAACACCGTCCCCCTATCTAAATTTTTCGAAGCACGCTTCTGTGAAGTACAAATATCTTTGCCATCAAAATTTTGCAGGTGGTGGGAAAGGAATAGAGCCCGTTTTTGTTTCGCTCAACCCAAAACTGGGCTCTTTTCCTGTCCCCCCTTTCAAAATACCGAGTTTTATGTTTGTTTTGCGTGTTATTACGGCTAAATGCGTGATGTTACGCTGTAAAGTATGAAGAACAAATCTGTTCACAGTTGTCGATTTGTTCACCACGCCAAATTTCATTGCATTATGACAACGTTGAAAAGACTTTTCAAAATTAAATTTGAAAGGGAGGCACTGGAAAAGAGCCCAAAACTGCAAGACTACAAGACACCATTTTTTAGTGAACTGAGCGCTAAAATTTCTGGTACTTGTGTAGTGCTATGATGAAAGAGTATGGATTTATATTAAAGCTCGCGCGCAGTAAAGAAGGGTGAATTTTTCCCAAAAAAACTGCAAAATGCATTTAAATTCAAAGTATAAGTGTAAAATCTAAGTTTTTTTCTTAGTTTCTTGTAAATCATGTTAAGTTACTTTCCTAGCAGATCTTGGTGTTGTTGCTTTTCTGGTGTCCTTGCGTGCAAACCTGTGAGTAGCAGGAGCAGGGCGTGGCCTCATCTCGTCCGCTAAGTGAATACCTGTGGTGGAGAAAGATCAACATAATAACAGTGTTCAATTGGACGACTAATCAAATCTTTAAAAAAGAAGTTTTGAAATTCTCCTCATAATTTCTTTATTATTATAAATCAAACTGGACTAATCAATTTAAATTTTTTGAAATTTTTATGTTTTTCAATTCCGAAAACAATCAATTTTTAATTAAGAGACAGTTTTTGGCGTGGATACATCACGAAGCCAAACTTAAATTACGAGACAGTTTTTGGCGTGGATACATCACGAAGCCAAACTGTGTATTCTGTAAATTGTAGACAAAGTTCGCATTAGTTTTTTGCAGAATCCGCATCAGTAGTATTTTTTTGTCTTCGTTGCTGTTTTGGATTCAACAAACAAATAAACAAATAGTCAAAACACTGTATCGCTCACAATTGCTCGCAAAACAGATTATTTTGCCAAATTCGCAACTAATGAGCAAAATCCGCAATAGTTTGTGGAATCAACAAACAATTATTGTTCCGACTTTCGGTACGAAAGTAACGGAATACTTGTGCTCGGGGTGGGTTTTTTTTTCTTCAGACAAATTTCGACTTTTTAACTAGCCATTTTTGACGGAATTTTTTAAATATCATTCGAAAGGTATTGTTGTCCTGAGCTTAAATTTGAAAAGATATTTCACCTGTGATCCTTTTTCGTAAAGTTACGGGGGTTTAAAGATTGCCATTTTGGCCAATTTGGGACAATTAACTCGCGATATATTTTGCGCTATTAACGCGTAAGTGGAGATTTAATCCGTCTTAGAAATCGTTCCAAGTTGGTTGAAAGAAGCTTTTTTGCCATAGTTGATTTGTTACAAGGAGCGAAATTTTTTATTTTGTGTTTTACATGGCGTGTGGGGGATAATTTCATAAAAAATTTCAAGTTTTAGAAAAAAGTTTTCATTTTATTTTATTACATTTATTTTTTAATGTTACTACTGCTCCATAAACCTTAAAAGGTAGTCAGAACATTCGGGGCTTCGCCCTGATATGAGCAGTTGTGTTGTTCCGACTTTCGATGCGAAAGTAACGGAATATTTGTGCTCGGGGTGGGTTTTTTTTTCTTCAGACAAATTTCGACTTTTTAACTAGCCATTTTTGACGGAATTTTTTTATATCATTCGAAAGGTATTGTTGTCTTGAGCTCGAATTTGAAAAGATATTTCACTTGTAATCTTTTTTCGTTAAGTTATGGGGGTTTAAAGATTGCCATTTTGGCCAATTTGGGACAATTAACTCGCGATATATTTTGCGCTATTAACGCGTAAGCGGAGAGTTAATCCGTCTTATGAATCGTTCCAAATTGGTTTAACGAAGCTTAGTTGCCATAATTGATTTGTTACAAGTAGCAAAATTTATCTTTTTGTACTTTATATGGCGTGTGGGGAGATGATTTTTATTTATAAAAATTTCAAATTTAAAAATAAAAAATTTCATTTTGTTTTATTACTTTTAATTTTTTAATCTTATTACTGCTTCATAAACCTTTATAGGCAGTCGGAACATTCAGGGCTTCGCCTTGTTACGAGCAGTCTTGTTGTTCCGACTTTCGATACGAAAGTAACGGAATATTTGTGCTCGGCTGGGTTTTTTTTTCTTCAGACAAATTTCGACTTTTTAACTAGCCATTTTTGACGGAATTTATATATATCATTCAAAAGGTATTGTTGTCTTGAGCTCAAATTTGAAAAGATATTTCACCTGTGATTATTTTTCGTAAAGATATGAGGGTTTAAAGATTGCCATTTTGACCAATTTGGGACAATTAACGCGCGATATATTTCGCGCTTTTAACGCGTAAGCGGAGATTTAATCCGTCTTAGAAATCAGTCCAAATTGGTTGAAAGAAGCCTATTTGCCATAATTGGTTCGTTTCAAGGAACGAAGTGTATCCTTTTGTACTTTATATGGCGTGTGGGGGGATGATTTTTATCAAAAATTTCAAATTTTTATTTAAAAAAAATTTTCATTCTTATTTTATTTTATTTTTATACGTTATTACTGCTCCTTAAACAATAAAAGGCAGTCGGAACATTCAGGGCTTCGCCCTGATACGAGCAGTCTTGTTATTATTTGTGTATAGTAAAAATGCGCTTCAGCAGAGCCCGCAACTGTAAGCGGGGATTCCTTGGAAGCGTAACTTTACTATACACATGTTTTGTTATTTTTTTATTGATTCCACAAACTGTTGTGGATTTTGTTATTTTTGTTGCGAATTCCGCAAAATAAGTTGTAAGTTGCTTTTGGAGTAATTTTATGCAATACAATGTTTTTTTTGTTATGTATGCAAAATTTGAACCTAAGATTGTGGATTCGAGTAACACGAATAGTTAAGTCTTCATAACACGACCCTAGCATAAATGAATAGTTTCAGCATCAGATGCAATCGGTTGAATTGAAGAGTAAATGCCATGATTTTGGATGCAAACTATCGTTTAGCTGCTGGATATTGAGTGGAAATTCAGGATATCGGATGTAACGATTAGTTATACAAAAATACCGAAATAACCTTTGACGTATTGAACAATTTCCAACGCATGACTTGTATTGATTTTGCTCATTCAATGCGTTTTCCAATTTATGGTCCTAAAACAGCTTACTGGGATTTTTCTTAGACTGCCTCTACGATTTTAGCTAAGCAACAATTTAAAATTCGATCATAGATTCCACTGACAATGGCTAAGTCCTTGCTTTCAAGTTCCGCATTTGTCACTATTATTTCTTCACGCAAGAAGTCAGCTCAGTGTAATAATCAAAATTGAGGAATCTGCTTAAAGTTTGTGGAATCCGCTTAAATTTGTGTAATCCGTAACAGCTAATTATCATATTCGCTGGTTACCAAGTCTGTAGCAATGTAATTTCTACAAACTCTCTGCCTTACCCTGATACAAAACTCCCTGATTGAAAAAACATCCAAATTTTTGCGAAATCTTTTTTCATAAGGAACTCAAGTTTTTCATGATGGTAAAATATGGTTTTTCATGAAGGTTGGGGACGATAAAAGTAAAAGAAACTCGCTTTGTTTGCTTTTATCTTTCCTTACTTTTCAATCCACTAATGCTCACACCCATCCATCCTAAACTGAACTCAAAAACCGGAAAATAAAAAATTGAAATCCGATGCTAAACTGATAAATTTCGAAGTTTCACAGCGTCAAAGTTTGAATAAAATTAAAGTAATAGAAGTCAAATAGGTAGCGAAGGGTATTAGTGGCTTAAATTTACTTAATAACTTCGAATCATTCTCTTACATGAGTGTGGCTTTGCAAACTGATGTGGAATGTAGAAGTCGCTTCCACTGGTGGACGAGGAGACGAATGACTTGGAGAAGCTGCTTCCACTGCTGACTGATGAAATACTCAAACTGGACACTATGTCTGAGTCATACATGTACACTACACGAGGAGACTTGATTTTCTTCCGCTTCGGAGGACTCGACTGTTTTCTTGAACCATGCAGTTTTTCTGAAGTTGAAAACATCTAAGTAAGCATTTTCAAAGTGCTTCAGTGGTACTACAGTACAGGGGCGGATTTAGGATTGAATCGACGATGGGGCAGAGATTTATTTTTCCATGTAAAAATTTAGTCGAAATTTTTTAGTTCAGCCAAAAGTATTTTCTCAATCCTCTCAAAACATTTAAAATTCCATTTAATCACAAATTTTTGCAACGCTCGCTTTGAAAAAAAATCCCAAAAGGAGGCATTTTTTGTAATTTTTTGACCAAACAGTTGCGTTGGTTTGGCTATTTCTCTCCCTTCAAATTTAGCGTGTACTGCCACTGGATGCGCCTTTAGAAATATTTCATGACTGGACAATAATCCATACTCTAATTTACAGTCATGGGACATAGAAATTGCAACTTTTTGATATGAACAGGAAAGTGAACGCACTTTTTCTTCACGTTTTATTCGTTTTCTTTGCAGCTATTTAAGATACAGGACTCAAATTTTGACAAAAGGTAGATGAAAATATTTGAAAGCGCTTAACCGCGCCCAAAAACCGGAAAATATTGTTTTGAAGGCGTAAGCTAGCCAGATTATCATAATTAAATTTACAGGTGTTCTTTGCTGGGGAAAAAAACTCACAAACAATATAAGGAATTCGAATTAATGGGCTCAAATTAGTTCTTTGGGAAGCTGATTAGCTTGAATTACTCATTATGTTGCTTATTACAGAATTAACTGAATTAACAGAGTTACTTGGTCAGGTGTCGAGAAACGGTCATAACTATTTTCAAGACACAAACCTTAAATAATCTTTGGAGCTTATACCAGAAAATTGGACAAACCTTACACAGAAGAAACCTGCTATTCAGACTTTTGTGTTTAGATTGGAGCAATTTTCTTCATACTTGCTGGAATGGTTCTTTTGTTGACTGAATCAGTGCGAAGTTATTCATAAAACTATAGCCATTTTCTTACGCCGGACCAAGTAACTCTGTTAATTCTGCTATTTGTCATTTTAAGCAACAAAATGAGTAATTCAGGCTCATCAGCTTCCCAATTTGAGCGCATTAGCTCGAGTTCCTTGTATTGTTTGTGAGGTTGTTTCCACAGCAAGAATACCTGTAAAATTAGTTATGATAAGCTGGCTAATTTATGCTTTCAAAACAAGATTTTTCAACTTTTGGCCCGGTTAAGCCCTTTCAAAGAATTTCATTTACCTTTTGTCAAAATTTGAATTCTCTATCTTAAATATTTGCCGAGAAAACGAACAAAACGTGAAGAAAAAGATCGTTCAGTTGCTCTTTGAAATCAAAAAGTGGCAACTTCTATGTCCCGTGACTGTATTACGAGAGGTGGGACCTTGAGGTAGAATCTCTACCCCTACTCCACTCTGCTGCAATACACTTTGGTTCAATTGAATATTGCACAATTTTTACACTTAAAACCTTTACAAAGCCGAAAATTTTTTAGCCCTGTTTTCAATTTTTTTTGATAATCCTTTATATTTTGATCAAGATATGCAATTGGGATTTTTTGCTACCAAATAATTTTGTGGCCGTAGCACGATACAAACTCTTAATAGTCTTAGAGCTTTGCTTAGACATTAAAGGGATGACAAAAATAGTTGCATGGCGAACCAGGTCGTTTCATTTTCGCCAGATCGAACTCCTCCACTCTGAGAAGACAGGGGCGCTCTCGGTGGCCATTCGGGTCAGTTTTTTCATACTCATGTATGCCTTCTTTTGTCGACCACTCAGACTCCCGGGGCCCGCTCGAATTTACTTGAAAAACAGAAGCATTTAAATCTTTTATCTTTCTTTTAGCCCAACCCTTCTAATAGTTTTTGGGTCATTTTTTAAAGCAAATCAGACTGCAGATGTAACTAATAGGCTTTCTGAATTTAATTTCTTTTTTTTTGTTATCTTTCGCTTCTTCTTGCTATTGTTTTTGCTCTGATCTTCTCCCCTTCTAAATTTTTAACAGAAAGTTTTGAAACATAGCCAACAGACAGTTGGAGAAAAGTTAATGAACGCAAGTAGACAAAAAACACTGATTTTTTATTTGAAAAAATCTCCTATTTTCTTCTTTAAAAAAAACAGATGCCCTTAGAGCTCTTGAAAAATCTCGAAAAATTTATGAGTGGTATTTGTTAGTAAAATTAACCCAGTTTGAGAAAACTGTACCAATAAGTAAAAATTTTGTTTCGCTGGAAAATTCAAAAATTAAAATCCATTTTCAAAATTCGATCACGTTTTTCGTGACTTTTACAATTTCGCTGTTCGATAGTGGAGTTTGCCTTCCTCTTAACAAAGGAAATTAAATTAATTTTAAAATAAATCAAAAAGTCAAACCGCTAAAAAGTTAATTTCCTGAAAAAAAAAGAATATTCGAGACCAATATAAAAGTCTGAACTACGTTCAGCGACTCTTAAAATTGTATTAAGTGATTTTGCTTATTATACTTTTTTCATAATTTCATCAACATTTATCATTAAAGCTATCCAGTCTTGTTTTTTTGGTTTTTCTCTGGTTCAATTTCTAGATCTCGATCATTATCTCTTAAAAAGAAGAAAAGAAACATATAAATTTCAATCGCAAAACAGTCCAGTTTTTCTGATTTGATGCGCCCGTTGTTGTACTCCTGCGGTCTCTAATGGCTTCCCCTCAATCTAATTTTGTAAGTAAGTTAATAGCAACTGGGATAAAATTTGGCATCCATATATTGGAAACATTTTTTTTTTCATGAAAAGGATGTAAACGACGAACTATTTTATTCAGTCAAATTTTGACTTTTCTAACAAACTTTAGAAATTTTTTTTTGTACCATTTGAAAGATATTGTTGTTCTTAGGCTCAATTTTAAAAAATGATTCTTTTTATAATACGTTACGCCGCAAAATGAATCATTCCGAATTGGATTGAGATCAGCAATTTGGTTTTAGTAATGCAATACGAGACGCTGAATACATTTTGATGATTTTTTCATAACGTGTTGGGGTTAAAAAAGAAGTTGAAATAGAAAAAAAAATCAATTTTCTCAACACCTTTTTTTGTTTTACCTAGCGTATGTTGGGTTAGATTGAAAACATATTAAAAACAACACTCTTTTTGATTATTCTAATATTTTTTTAACAAAGAATTTTTCATTTGGCCTTAAAAAGAATTGGAACAATCAGGGCTTCACCCTGATATACGAGCTAATATACTGATATTTGAAATGATTTTAGGACTGAAACTAAACATAAGTTTTTTTTGTAGCGGTGAACTGTTAATTGTGGTTTAGTGGTTGAGGAACAGAGATATGCAAAACTGATGCAAATAACTCGAAAACGACAATTTGTAAAATTATTTCTATAAAGGTGATGCCTGGAATGAATCGACTGCCCTTTAACGTCTATTGTAGAGCTCAGTTTTTTTAAAAAGAAAAAATTAAAACAAAACCCCTTACGCGCAATTTAAAGTGCGAAGTGGTATATTGTTTGACATAGAATAACCTTCTAATTAGAACAACGGATTAAACAGTTTTTGAGACGGATTAAATAGCCGCTCACTCACTAATTGCGCGAACTATATAGCGCGTTAATTAAACCACATTGATCAAAATGACAAATATCAAAAACTCATAAATATCACAGTATAAATTTTTAAATTCAGTGCAGGATATCAATAACCAGACGCTCTAAAAAGTATCTTTAAAAAACCGAAATTTGTTTGGAGAAAAAAGCAATCCGAGCACAAATTTTCCGCCTATTTATTCAAAAGTCTGCACAATATAACAGATAAGAATATTTATGAAAAACAACAGCTCGTAAAAAGCAATTCCGTTTTGTTTTTAAAAGCGAAAAGATCATTTTCGTCAAAAAATCCCCTCGGGTGACAAGTATGTAATTTTGAAATGGAAACCTGTGCTCGATTCTCCCCCTAATAGAACCGCAGTTGATTCGTTGTTCGCATAGTAGTCGGCTCTGTTGGAACAGGCGTCTAGAGTAGTCGTGAAAGGAGCCGAACTGAGTAGATTGTCGGGTAATTCCGTCCAGGGTACTCCAAACACGATTGACTCTGACTTCTGTATCGAGTCGTCATAGGCAATTGCAAAGAGGGTAGAAATCGCAAAACAATCTCCTGTCAAATTATATACTTTTGTCTTCTCTCAATAGACAACCTAATAAAAATTTTTAGACAATGGCTTTAGACAATGTAGTCTATTTATGAAATAATAGAAAATTACGAAGATAAAACATAAAAATTAGGGTTAAAAGTGAAAATCTTATACTGACTTGGTAACATTGAATTTTCTAGTCGACCAAAAATTAAACGCAATTTAGTAGGAAAATTAGTATGACCTTCGCCGCGCTTTATGACAGTCTGTGAGGCGCATGTTGCAACAATGTCTAAGTCCTCTAAGAAGTGCAGCGGCTCTCCCCTCGGTTGAACAGATATGGACCCCGTTATGTTCTGCAGGAAACTGCACACCCGGAAGTCCTGGAAGAGTATAGGGCGGCAGGGGCTGCGAGACTTGTAAAGCGGACAGATGTCTTCCAGCGGACATTGATTTCCGAACTTTTGGCGCTGAGACACTGCCGAGTCTCTCCGAGACGTGCCAATCATCATCCAAAATGCAGAAACTTATTAGGTTTGCGCTTTATTTTTAGATTTACTGAGAAAATATTTCATATAAACAAAGATAATTTTTGAGATTAAAGATATTTTGCATAGCTCATGAACTGCAAAATTAACTAGAAGTATATGATCGGCGCACGATATCACAGCTAATTTTTTTGCTTTTTCATAGTTTAGAGGTCAACAGCTATCAACTTGAGTTCAATGTAAACTTAAAACGTTTCAAACAGATTTTGCTTTTTGATCAGTGATGGTTTAAAAAGAAATGATTCATTTCACGTTTTGTTTCAAATGGTTCAAAAACAGTTTGATTTTCAAAAAATCTGAACTCAAAAACTCAATTATTTTTGAAGTAAATGGTCAAGTATTGTAATTTGCCGAAAATACTTTGCAAAATTACTAAAATTTGTTTATGTAGCAAGATAGTCCTCATTAATTTATTAGCATTGCTAATGTATAATTGTAATAATTTATTATTTTTTACCTGGTTTGGTTTATCCTGGTTGTAACTTGAACTGTCTTGAGTCAGTATTGTGTATCATTTTACGTCATGTAGTTTCAGTGATTTTTATTTCTCTTTGTTGTATTTTTTCAGTCGGTCAGAAAGTGACGAGATTATCGAGAAGTCACCTTGTGGAGTAAGCTTGACCTTTCGACAAAAAATAATGAAGACTTTTGTCTGAAAAATATATTAACTGCCTTATATGAGTTGTTAAGGAACGGTGGCTATGAATTTAATAGCCACCGTTCCTTAAATTATTTTTGATCTCTCTGGATTGACATCGCCGAGGAATGGAGCATAGATCAGCAAGAGTTTTATCATCTCGTTCAGAGTAAAATCAAAGAAAACGCATAAGAAAATGTGCATTTTTGTTCAAATTATATTTGTGATATAATTTTACACATCTCTGAGATATACTCATTCCGATTACATCTCAATTGGCGTAACTCCTAAATGGCATAAAAATGAAAAGTTTCCCAAATAGCAAAAGTCAATGCACGTAGCATTGAAAAACTTTTTCGAGAGAACCTCTTTTTGCGAACAAAGCATGAAAAACAGCTGAAATCTGTGATTCAATTGTTGAGATAATATTCTGAATTTTTTTTTCAAGAATTCTATTTGAAAACATAAACTTGCTAAGACGTATCAGTTCTTGTAATCATTTGTTCCGACAGAATTCTTGCTCAACATTTGTTTGGAGCTAATTAAATCCGAATCTTGTTCACCTGTTTTTGTTCCTGATAAAAAGGAGAAATAATTGTTGATAGAAAGTGTTTGAGTTTCAATCAAAAACTTGAAAATTATGCCATTTGGGAAAAGTTTCTTTTTATGCCACTTAGGAGTTATCATTTATCCACGAGGGATAGGACCAACATACGAGCTGTACAGCTCATCACGGCGAACCGCTGTTGTGCCCCTGCTTAAGAACTACATGCAATTTTTTTGGTTAGTTTTCTGGGCTGGGTAATGTTGCCTCACCCTCAAGCAACGAGCACGGATCATGGTGGGCCTCGAACATCCGACCTTTCGATTGAAAGGCGGAGACGTAACCACTTCACCACTGCTCCCTATATGCCATATGGGGAGTTACCATAAAAAGGCCCGATAAGTAGTGGGCTCAAAACTGGAGGTAGGAACATGTCAATGCTCAATTTTGTTGAAAATTGATTTAATAATTCAAAAAAATTGATGCGTTAATCCATCCATTCTTCATTAGTGTTTCAAAAAGGGATAACTTATCTCATCAGTTACTGTTATCTTTTCTTCCGACAGAAATTTTGCTTAACATTTGTTTGGAAGTAACTAAATCCAAATCTTCTTCACCTGTTTTTGTTCGTTGATAAAATGTGTTTGAGAAACTCAATGAAGGACTTCCTGATACAAAGAGGCGTGCTTTTCAGGTTTCCGAAGAGAAACTACCTGAGCTCGGACAGTTTTTCTTTAGGCGGAAATTTTTTTAAGCTAATAGCAGACTCAGCTCAAAATAGATCTCACATTTCTGTGATCTAGAGAGTCGACATAATCATTACAAATCACAAAGTTAGTCCCACCGCTTGAAACAAATCTTTGATGGATGAAATAATCATTGGAGCTTTTTGTTTGTCGAGAAAGTCGAGACAGTCGAAACATACCCATTTTAGGCCAAAAAAGTCGAAATATATCTACGCGAGGTTGAAGCAACATTTAAAAAAAATGCAGTAGAAAAAGTTAATACATATCGATCTTTGGTCGAGAAAGTTGAAACATATCTGAACTGAGTCGAACAAAATCGAAATTTGTTTTGATTGGATCGAGAAAGTCGAAACGTACCAAAATTGGGCCGAGAAATTTGAAACATACCGAAGTTTGGTCGAGACGGTTGAAACATTCCTATTTTTGGTCGAGAGAGTCGAAACATAAATCGAGCAGCTCGACCCGGTTTTCAATCAAAACTTGCCTTTTATGCCATTTAGGGCAAATTAATGCCATTTGGGAAGTTACCATAAATGGAACCCGACAGGTAGTGAGTCAAAACTGGAGATAAGAACGTGTCAATGCTCATTTTTAATAAAAATTGATTCGATAATTCAGAAAAATTGATGCGCTGATCCATCCATTCTTTAGTACTGTATAATTTATTTCTATTTTTACCTCTGATGAGACAAAAAGAGGCACTAATAGAATTTGATGCAGTTTTAGTAAAAAATATCGAGGAAGCTGCGCTGTTTTATCATCAGAGATATCCGCTCTGACAAAAAGTGATTTAGATGTATTTTAATAAAAAAACAAGAAGAATAAATTGAGACCGCTTTTTGTTTGAAAAATTATTCGCGTAAAACAAAAAATATTAAGTTGATTTATACTGAAATTCAATCCAAGCTAAAAAACGTCCAAATTACTTTCAAATAGTGAAAAGTCCATTGTCCAATCCTTTTTGTCTTTAATTTTAGTGGAATTAAATCGGATGTATATTGATTCTTTTTTTTTCATTTCATTTCGTTTTTTAAACACTTTTGAGCTTGTATTGCCTTAATTTATTGCCCATGATTTTTATTGTAAATTATGCTCATCATTGCATTTTTTGAGCTCAAAGTCTGGTTTATAGTGGTCGTATTTTGTTGCATAGGTTTTCACTCGAAATCACAACTTCACTAATGATTTTATACGGTTTCCTTGCATGTTTTTGAGCTCTAAATCCGATTAATTTTGACCATATTCTTGTTTAATATAATAAATTTCTGCTCAAAACCTGTTTCATTTTGATGATTTTTTATAATTTCTATAACATTTGGTATGTGTGTTTATACTAAAAATGGAGAAAAATAACAAGCTTTTTAAAAATAGGTTGTTTTTTTTGCAATTTTAGAGACAAAATTGATCTGCTAAGGTTGAAATTGATTTTGGATGTAAGATTTGGATAAGTTTAAGAATGATTTAGATGAATATCATTCAATAAAAAAAAGTACATCCAATTTGATTTAAATCAATTTCTTAGACACTTAGATCAATCAAAAGTTTTCGGGAAAGATCTGCTATTTAAATCGTTTCAATTAAATTTGACTTGATCTAAAACGATTTGTGCTAATGCAGATAATCGTAATTTTTTTACAAATTCAACAAAAAAATGGGTTGACAAAAAGGTTTCAGATATGCTGCTTTTTAAATTGGAAAAGTCCCATTCATTACTTCGTCGCATTATACATTTTTTATCAAATGTTAAAAACGGAATACACCAAAGAGATTTCCCGCAGGCAAACTATCCCTAGGACAAAGCAAACGATTGTCCAAACGGGTTTGAAGCGATAAAGCTCATTTGGTGACTGGAAACGCTTCATTTTTTGCGGACAATTAGACTCGAGTAAACTGCCTAATCCAAATTTTTTTGATTTAGCCTTATTGAAATTTTCTAATTTGTTTGAATTAAATTCCTTGTTCTTGCTTATCCTTTTTTCAAAGAATTTAAAAAAAATTATTTCTATGTTTTTAGCAAGTTTTTTCTGCCGATTTGAAAGTATTCGGCTTTTTTTATGCCGCTCAGTTTAAGCACTTTGTACAAAAATTACTGCTGTTAGAGCTGATTTAAACTATCCAAAAAAGTCTACCTTTTATAGCAAAAGACCACCTTTTGTTTCTATCTTTTTCAATTTAAAAGATAGAAACAAGAGTTGATTAAAGTTTACCATAAATTTTGAGAAATTTGGAACCAAAGTTTAAATGCAAAAAGGGGTAACTTTGGCTTCTTTTATCCAACGAAAAAAAACTTCTCTGTCAATTGATGAACAAAAATATATTGAGGAAAACTTTTTTAGAAAAATCTAGAATCTAAAGCGCGCTATTTTTCAACTTTACATTTTTTGGCTACCAAACAAAACTATATTCGTTTATACAGAGTTTTGGATATTATACCCTTCCAGAATGGTGTTGGGCTATGTAAGAGGTTTGATTGGTTTGATGAAACTTGCTCATCAATTGACTAAAAGTTCAACGTAACTTTTAGTTGACTAAAAGAAGCCAAAATTACCCCTTTTTGTGTTTAATTTTTGGTACCGAATTTTGCAAAATAAATTGCATCATAATATTTATTGTAATAACCCGAACAAATTTTTTCTGCCTACTTGTTTATAGCCTCAACCTGATTTGCAAAAAAACGCGGTTAAAATCTCCAATTTTGTTCATTTTTTCCGGATAACTTAAATCGGCATTCTTCTACTCTTAATTGCAAGGTTCGAATAAGAGTTCTGGGTCAAAGATCGTTCCATTGGTCTGCTGGGGTTGGTGATTGATATGGACTATGGACCCATTGTTACCATCAAAAAATGAACCAACACGCCACTCAAATGGTTCTTTTCATACTGTTGTTTAAGACTTCAGTTTTTGACCATTGATGCTTATAATAGCTCAAAGATTTTTTGCTCAATATAATAATTATTTTAAAGGAAATCGTTATCAAAAAAAATGCTGGATCAAGTTAATATCTTCCCCCCCCCCAAAGCCGTTAACTTGGGTAGAATGTTAACATTCTACCCATATTAGAATGTTGATTTGATATAAAATGCTTTCTCGTGCCAAAAGGTTACATAACGTTTAGTTCTTTTTATCATGGTTTCGGGTGAAATCCGAAAAACACGCATATAAATTTAACTGCACTTTGGCATGATTTACTTAGTTTTCCTTGTTTTTTTAAGACTTAAATTAAAAAGAGATTGAACTTACACCTACACGTTGTCGATTAGATACATTAATTGTTATCGAAGTTCGCAAAAGCCTCTCAATAAGCGCCAATTTTGTTTAGCATTTGCAGCATCGTAATTCTCCATTAAGCTTCCTTTCGCAGATTCCATTAAAATAATTGCAGGGCCAATTTGAGCATATGTCAATCTTTTGACAGAGTTTAAGGGCGTTTATTAGCCGATGCCTCAAATAACTGTTTTATAAATAAGACGAAAAAGTCCAGCTGTCACGTGATAAGCTATGCAAAATTTAAACTTTTGTGAAATATATTTGCTAACTGTATTGTCAAGTTGTTGAAAATTTTGAAACTTGAGGTTCGATCTATACTGAAATAATTTTCGGCTCAGTTGTCCTTCGACTGATTTTCCATGCTGTTTTTTCTTTTGAACGTCAATTGAAGTGGGTAGGCGTTTGTCTAGATGTGGTACTCCGAGGCACGGGTTGAACTTAAGAAACTCTAAGTGGATACATCAAACTAAATAAGATTCAAAAGGTCAAATTAGTATTGCTAAAGGAAACAGCATATGAATTTAAATGGCCAGATGCGAAAAAATTCACGGAATTGATAAACAAAATTCATTAGTTTTGTTCCAGTTTTCGTAAAAAGTGTCACAAAGTTTGTGCTAAGGTGCGGTTTTTTGTCAAAACAAACGTCGAGTTGTCAGCTAATACTTCTTCTGTTATTTTTGAAATTTTTATTTGAAAGCAGTGACGTGCGCAAAAAATTTTCGAGTGGGGTCGGAGGTTTCTTTTTCTTCTTACAAAAAAAAACAAGTTCAAACAAAAATTCAATTCAAAAGATAAAGAAACTGTAAACGACGGCATTTGAAGCCATTTTTTTGATGATTTCATCTACGACTAGGATTTCTTTTCTATGAATATACAAAAGAGTCAGCGACGATAGCTGGTCTTCCCGCATGGTTGATCTCAAGCAGGGGCGGATTTAGAATAGGGCGAGGGGGCGGATGCCCCTCTCAGGGGTTCGACACCCTGCCAACCCAAAGGGTCCCCCTTGGTACTATTTTGAGATATCCATTTTTGGCTGACGGGCCCTAAATTTCCTAAATATGTACTAAATTTGAGGTGGGAGCTCGCACCAAAAAACGCAATTTTTTGGTCAATATTTTCCAAAAAATGCCTAAAAACGCCTTTTTTGCCTGTTTTTTTTTCAAAATTTTTTCCCGCGGCGCATAAAAATTGGCCGAAACTTTCGTGGATTTTTGGTGAAATGGTAGAGCTCGTAAAATCAGTTTGGACTACCTGAGAAAGTCAAAGTTTTTCAAAATCCTTGATCCGCCCCTGATCTCAAACTTGTTTTGAGAAGTTTCATCGCAGAAAAAGATTGTTCGGTCGTGCAGACAATGACCGGCAAGCTGGCACACAATTGCATCAGGGCGCATTAGAGTCTTTGAGCATTGGCCTAATGCTTTTCAAAGGTCGATGGAGCCAAAGTGTTGCCGGACAATGTGTTTTTCAAAACCTCAATCTCAGATACAAAGTTCGCGAGAGTTTGTTCAAAGTCCTTCACATTAACTGAGTTCGTAACCAGGTATGCTGGATGAAGTTTATTGAGATGAACTACAGATATTACTGAAAAATATTAATGTCCGTATTTCAAATCTCAAAAGAAACTTTACCTTAAATTATTTTTTGTAGGGCTTCTGGGGCTTTAAAAAAAATTTTGCATCTATGAAAAAAAACTACTTGCGATAGTTCGGTTAGTATAATTCTCATAAATTTTGCTCTGAACTGTTTCAATTTGTTCTGCTTTGAGATCAATTTGAACAAACCCAAAAAAAGTTCATTAGAAGAAAATCTGAACTATAGAAATTTTGAATTTGGAATAAAAGCACCTTAATTAAGCTAGATTAGCAGAAGACCAGCTAATTAAGCGACATTAGCACGGACGTGAATTAAAATTCAAACAAAATTGAGAATACGGTCAAAGAAAAATTAGTCGCGAAATCTTTCACACTTCCGTAGACGAAAAAATTCCCCTAGTTTCAAATGAAATTATTCCAGCAGAAAAACAAAATGCAAAACGTAAGTTTTGAGTTTTTTCTTATTTTTGGGATAAAATGGTTTATTTAGTTGTAGGTGACGCTTTCTTTTGTTGGCTCTTCTTCTTAGCATCCTCGTCCATCTCTTCTACTTTCTTGATCGAGTTTCTGATCTGCTCCTCGTAGAGTTCCCTAGATTGGTTTACAGTAGAAGAAGATCTGTGTGAGGTCCTCGACATTTGAGACTCAGCACAGCTGTATCCATCTCTCCCTGTCTGATTTGCTAGCTGCACTTTCACAACTTTTCCGCTGCAATCTTCCACCAAGAGAGTCGCCCTTGAGCAGATAGGAACACTGTCAAGGAAGAGCCGCGGTGATGAGACGATAAACTTTGGTGATCTCGGTGATATGGAGACTTGAGTTTTTCAGACCCCTTTTTTCTTGATGAAGTGACCAAGTGTTTGCCTCACTTACATTGCACCCGCACGTAACTCCCTTCAGTTTTTCTTGATATCAGTTTGTTGAGATCGGCTTCCGAAAACAGATACAATCCTCTAATGGCTTTTTGAAGTGACAAGCTCCGAATGTTTCAATCGGCATCTTGCTTTTTACCTGCCCCTGTCTTCTTTGGAGATGAGGACATATGCATCTGTTCGACAACCATGTTTTCTTCCTTTTTGACGTTGACAAAACAATCTTTTCGTGGCTGCAAGCTTCTCCGCTGTTGACCCGCTCTGATTGATAGAATGGTGATACTCTTTCTTTTGGTCCCGTAAGAACTCTCGGCAACCTTCTTGACTCTTTTCATTTCAATGTGCAAGTTATTCGCCCAAGTTGTTCCCTACTGGCTCGAGTACCACTCTGTCTCTCCTCTTGAACCACTGCTTTTCCTAGTTTTATATAGGGGCTTCAAAATTTCAGGAGAATTTGAAGACAAACACGGCTTTTCAGAACACTAACTACAAACATTTCTTCACAACAGTAATGCTTACAAATTTCTGCTTAAATTTTGTTTATAACCTTTTTTTTGACTTTTTATCAAGTTTTAACGAAACAAAAACAATTTTCGGGCAGTCTTAAGTACAGAAAGTTAACTTTGAAAGCTTGTTTGCTTTGCAACACTTTCTCATTTTTAGGACTATCTCCTTTCTCAATCACTGTGAACCATAGGATACTGATAACGACTTCCTTTTTATGCAAGAGCTTTCAAAAACGCTGCTTTTTTTCCACTTTGTAATGTTTTTTTTTAAATTATATCCGCAGTCTTATGTGGCTCTAGCTAATTTCTTTTACGAGTTTTAGAGAGAGCTAGTTTCTCTTGCGCTCTGGCTAATTTCTATTGCGCCATATCTGGGTCTTTGCCGACCAATCTTTCATGTTTAGTAGGGCTGATGTATCTGGTGTCCGGTCCTGATCTAACTAGTTTTATGCAATCTCTGCTGTAGTTGTTGTTCCTTATGTCTATTGGCTTAAATACTGCCCTTCTGAGCTTTTCTGAATCTGAGGAACACTCAAATAAAAGTAAAAGCAAATGAAAGATCCATATTTAGTTTTTCCCACTAATTGTACTTGGAAAGCTGAATTTTTGTAAGTAGGAGTTTTCTTAGGCGTTAAGCATCAATCATAGTATGCAAAACTTGTTTTAACTTTGCACTTTTGTTCTGATTTCCAAAGAAATTGGGAATATTTATGCTTGGCGTGTTTATTTTTTATTCAGTCAGTTTTTGACGATCGGAATATTATTTTTTAACAAAAAAATTCTATGCCTCATTGAAGATATCTGTCGCAGTTGGTCATAATGCAAGAAATTTTAGTTTTGGAATTAAGTTTTCAAAAATACAATTCGATCCAGTCATGCTTACTTTTCTCGCGACAACTGAAAATCAGAAAACAAAAAGCACAACAGCCGAAATGATAATTGCGGGAAAGTCGCGCCTAAGTTCATTTCAGCCCAATTGCTGATTGCAATTGGTGTATCTAGATATTGCAGGAGAGTAGAATTGTCTGCTTACCGACCGAGAGCTTCAAGAATGGCTTCGGCAGGCGATTAAAAAGAGTAGGATGTTTATCTGAGTTCAGAGTGCAACTACGCGGGGAGCCTTCCCAGTGAACTGACCTTGTGGTCCAAATTCATAAAAAGATTACAAAACTTCTTGATCTCGATTGAATTTCGAACTCGAGTTAAGTCCAGAGCTTGCTTTATATGTCTGGTGTTACCAAATTTATTTACTTGAAATTGTTTTACATGATTATTCAAGATAGGGAGAGTTATTAGGTTGATCCATCTGAAATGGATTCAACGCACACATTGTATAATAAAAAGTAACAAACAACAACTATCCGACCCTTTTTTCAACGGCGTTCGTGTGTTTTAGGTATTTAGAGCCAACTATTTATTTCTAGAATGGGGATGATTTTGATAGTAAAACGATCTTGAGTTCTATGTCTAGCTGAACCGTTAACTGGCTCCGACCGATTGCGATAGAAAAGCACGAGAGATATTGTCTCCGGCTTTTAAGAAAATGGCTATCGAGCGTATCATTCTGAGAAATGTTACATTAGCGAACGACTTTTACCATCAACTCCCTGAAACCAAATTTGAAAAGATATTTTACCTTCGACCAATTATTGCAAAGTTTTGGGTGTTTGTAAATTGCCAATTTGGTTACGCTCTGGTCTAAATTATGCGCTCTTTGAAAACTTCTTTCATGATCCTGAAAGCAAAATGCGAATTATTGTTAACGCTATTCAGTAGAATTTCAACCCATTTTAAATCGATTATAATCCTTGTTATCTAACAAACTTCACCGGTTCATTTCGCTCTGTTTTTGTTTTTTGTGCACGTAGCACATGGAATGAGTTTTTTTAATATTATCAGCAAATTTTTTTCCCTTTTTTAAACTAACTTTAAAAAAAAACCACGAAGAAAAATCCTGAAAGGCTTAAGAATGATAATTTACGTATTTCCTATTTACAGCTAGGTTGAGTTAAGCTTGTTTTAACTGTCTATGCATGTGAACTTGATTCTGGTTCTTTGGGCCATTGGGTCCTAATTAACAGTTGTACTCGGTATCTGCTCGGACCTTGGATCCTCTCGAAAATCTTTTTTTGAAAAAATTTCTAGAAAATCATGATTCTTTTTAGAAAATAAAACATTTTCATTGAGCTCATTAGCTCTTTAGCTCACTAGTTATGCATACTCTTATAACTATATACTCTTATGCATTGCTCACTTTTATAACTAAATTCAAACCGGGAAAAAAGAGGTAACAATTTTTTGGTCCCACTTTCGCATCGGGGTGGTTTTTTTTTCTTCAGACAAATTTCGTGGCTCTTCAGATAAATTTTTCTTCCTCCTTTCAAAATCGTTTACTGTCTATTCGATCGTTTTTCAACAGCAAAAATTGTTGGAAAAATTTAACATCCTCCTCTCAAAATTAGCTTTTTCAAAATCTGTTTCTTTCGGTTTCAATCTCTTTCAATCAGAAAAAATTGTTGGATCAAATTAACATCTCCCCTGCCAGATAGATCAACTTAAGAGCTTCAACCCCAGCATTTAATTCGCAATAAATTTTCTAAGCGCTGCATGTTAAGTGCTCGATTCTGATTGGCTGATAATTCCGAACTTACAACCAAGTTATCATCCGCCCAAACGGTTTTGGAAGGGGTTGAAGATGCTAACTTGGTCCAAATTGTTACTTCACAAAGTATTTTGTTTGTCTTAGTAAAATCCGCATGAAAACTGTCGAGCCCATAAATGTAAATATATCTGGATACCCAATTGGCCCAGTTTAATGATCAAACCAACGTAATAAATGCTGTGCATCAAAGTTCATCTCGTTTCAATGCAATCAAGATTGATCTATAAAATAGTCTTGAATTCGTGATTGGCAGAAAATGAATCGGTATTTTATTGCTGGTCTCAAATGGTTTCCCAGGTGAAACAATTTAAAACTTTTCTTTTCAAAGTATGAGCTTGACTGCAGATCAAAGCCAGTTAAAAACAGGTATTTTCTACATTTCATTCCCCTATTCCATTCATCCCCTTGCAAAAGAGAAGTTTTTTTTTAAATTAAAAACTGAAAAAAAAACATCAAAAAATGTTTATACAGACATTGATCTGAAAAAAGCAAAATTTTGAAAAAAAAATTTTTTTTAAGGCAGATATTATATAGATTATCTCATTTTATAACTTTGGAAGAAAACAACTCAATTTTCAAAAGTATTTTGGATGATCTAGCATTGAATGGAAACTGAATCACCACAAAGGGCATTCACCGCTATCCGTATTTTATGAAACACTTTTTTTGATAACTAAAAATTTAAGGATCAAACTATAGTTATTTCAAGCTTCGGAAAAAGCAGACCAGTAATAGCCAAAGATATTTTTTGAATTTGAGCCTACGGCGTCAATATCCTTCTGATGGTATGAAATTCGGTCGAAAACGGTTAATTGAAAATTCGAAATTGGAATTGGCCTGAATAAAAACAATCCGAACCATAATTACCACACCTTCAAAAGTCGGTAAAATAAATCAATTATCAGCCAGACAAACCATGCGAAACATAAAACTACTCAAAATCAAAACTGAGGGTTGAATTTTTTCGTCGTGCCATTTGCTGAGTTAGTAATAAAGAATATACATTAAAGCCAAGCCAGTAGCGCCCAAAAACTTGTTGAAACTGACCGATACGAAACTACTCAAGGTGCCTGTGCAACAATGAGCACAAAATTTAAGTTTTGTCTTTTCTAAGCCGTACCCGGGTTGACAAAAAAATGCATATCAAACTATTTCATATTATGAAAAAAATGCTTATCATACTATTTCATACTATTTCATAGACCAAAAAAAACTATGAAAATAGCATAATAAGCATTTTTATGCTTGTCTATCTGAAAATAAATGCAAGCTGCTCAAATTATTATTCACACATAAATGAAATCGAATAATTGTCAAACATTCAAAATTTCAGGCCAACTCAATGCTGTAGAAACATTATATATGCTGTAGAAAAATGATGACAGCGGTTCGCCGCGATGAGCTGTACAGCTCGTATGTTGGTCCTTTCCTTTGTGGATATATCGTCCTAAAGGATTATATTTTTTCTTCAAAATTGTAAGAATTATACAGTTAAAGCATTTACAGCGAGGTCGAAAAGGCGTAAAATGGTACATGGAGACGTCGAAGACTACAATTCAGAGCCGATTAGGCGGTACCTTTGAAACACTCATAAATTGATATGAGCCTTCCGGCATCCAGGAACCCAAGTTAAGACGTGGATTAGCTTTTGCATAAATGTAGATGCGGTATTGGTTTTCCATACATCTAGGTAGCATGTGCAAGCAAGTACTATCTTTTCAGCACCCCAACAAAATTCAAATTTGTTGTAGAAAAGTTGATTTGTATATGACAAATTTTTGAAAGACATGAAGGAAAAAGTGACACCTATAAGCCCAAAAGCATATAAATTTAATGGGGGGATCATGTTTTATTAAAATATCTTATAGTTTTTTGGCAATTGCAGTTGAAAAATTTTATTTCATATCATTTCGTCCTTTTTCAGAATGACTTTAAAACATATAAAAGTATTGAAAAAACTTTGCAACTGTATGAAAATAGTCTTTTGTGGCATACAGTTACAGGTTTGTCAATCAAATTGAATCATTTTGAACCCAAACATATTTCAAGCTTTTCTTAAAATGTAGCTCTTCCATAAAATTACAAAGTTTCTAAACGGTTTTCAAAGTTTTCCAAAGTTTCTAAGCTTTTCTTAAGATTTAGCTCCTCCATAAAATTACAAAGTTTCTAAAAAGTAACGAACGGCGTATTTATAAGTCAAATTTATTTTTAACCCAATCAAATTTTCAATAAATGGCTCTCAGTAAGAAAACTTTGAAAATCAATAGTAAATGATACGCAATCCGTAGCGGATTTTGGGAAGGGCGGGTTATGGACCACTTTTTCTTAGGGATTCAACGCTTTGACGACTCAATTTTAAGATATCCATTTTAGCTGAACGGCCTTTAGAAAAGGGAAAGAAGTTTTTGGTTTTAAGAATTGAGCGCGCGCCGAAACAACTCATTTTTTGTCAAAATCTACCAAAAATCGCCGACACACGCTTTTTGGCAATTTTTCAAAAACTTATCAGCCAAGCAATAACTTGGACAAAACAGATTGTTTATAATGATTTAGAAGAGCCGGGAAAATCAATTTGGTCGACCTAGAACAGAAAAGTCGACAAAATTTTCGAAAATTCGCAGCCCTCTCTATCGAAAATCCTAGCTCGGCCCCTATATGCAATATAAAAATTGACTGTCACTGCTGTTATGCAGTTGTTACGTAAATTCAATCTAATTTACGTTAATGTGATGTATTTTTGGCTGCAAGTTATTGCGTTTAGTTCAAAATCCGCCGTGCAAGAACACTCCACGATCCATTAAATTGCAACTTTAGTATTTGCGAAACTGTTTGCGATTCTATCAAAACAAGCCGTCAAAGAAAAACTCTTCGACGGCTGGTTCTGAAAGTTTTTTTAGCATTATTTCGCTGATTTGATGGAAATCATGCAAAAGGAGGAAGTCTGTTAGCTTTCGGTTTCTTGACTCGCCGTCTAGTGACATGCATTACACTCAAAATTACTTTAAACTTTCAATTAATCAGAGACGGTTTCAGAAAAGGAAAAGGTCAAAAAATAATGGTAACGTTGGTCAAATGAGGACTCACTTCATTAATGAACAAAGCAAGCAAACTTCTACATTCGCAAATATGATTTTTAAATTAATGTTTTTGACAGTAAAACATATAAAAATCACAGTTCAAACAACTATTCGACAGTAAAACTCGATACACAATTTAAATTGCTCATTTTGATTGTAACGATATATATTAAACAACCATGAAATTCTCATGAAAATCTATAAAAAGAGCAAAATAATTATTTGAAAAACTAAGGATAGCAGATACTACCGTCTTGTTAATTTAACGATCAAGGTTGGGAAAAAACGACCCAAAATGCCGCCATTGGGGGCATGATTCCTCCAAATATTAACATTTTACTTTATAGCAAGAAAAATACTTGGGGTGGATTCGAGTGGGGGAACATGATCTCTCGGTCAGTATGTCCATACAGCAACCGCGAACGATTCCGCTCGGATATACCATTTCTCCGGGTCAAAACTTTCATCAGCAAAGAAAGACGGAAAACTTGCGCATCGTTGCCCAAGCAGAAAGTGATTATTCGCGGTAGGGTCCGAGCTCACTGGAGTAATAGGCTGTGAGTTTGAAGAAATTTCCTGAAATATAAAATTGTCGTGAGAGCTTTGTCGGTCATTTAAAGAAGAAACCAATATTGCAGTGAAGATTCGCTTACAGCTGCGTACCAACCTTTTTCATGAACCACCTTGACGTGGAGCTGCTTGTGGATTAAAATTGTGCTCTATAGTTTTTTGTAACAAAGGGGATTGCGCACGCTTTTTTCACTCAGGGATACTTAGAAGTTTATCTTTTTCTGTACCAAAAATGTCGGACCAGATGATGGACAAACACCGCGGCACGCGATCAAACCACTCAAGGACCATCACTCAAGATCAGTACGAACGGCACTGGTAGTAACACAACTGAACAAGGTTATTCACCTTGTTTCCATGATATGGATCAAAGTAATCCACAATGCCTTTTTTGAAGGGCGAATGTTTAAACTGTAAAAGCACAGCCGAGAGATTCGACAAAATTAGTTTTACGGTTGCGTGTTTTGGATTTGGTAGATGACTCAACTGTTTTCGGTGGTCCGGAGAAAAGAACGCAATTTTATTACTGAACACAAATTAAGCTCGCTGTGAAACTAACGGATAAAAACCTCTAAGAGAGAATGACAAGAGTCAAAAATTACAACAGGCGTTTGATCCGGCAGGTCGAACGGCCATATTTGTTCAAACTCCCAAAAGATGAAGGTAACAATCCGAATATCTTACTTGGTCTTCTTGTTAGATGACAACAACGACAATTTCTTTTGAAATGCTTCTTTCTTTGGAAAGTCAAATATAAAATCAGATGGCAAAAACTTTTCTTCAGCAATATTAAAATCTGAGGGATCTGTTATTGCTGCACCTGAGTTACGAAGATGTTGGTGAGTCGACAGTAGCCAGTCGAGATAATGCGCTGCAAATCACTGAAATACCTAAAACCGCTACAAACGATACGCTGTTTGTAGGAGCACGGCTACTACCTACAAAACTAACAGCGATGTCAACAATTTCATCAACAGGGTCCTGAAGACGATTTGTTTTGAAGACCTATATTAGTTGGGAACTATAAATAAATAATCAATCATTTGTCAGATGGAAATTATGCCCGAGCTTCCATCTAGTTTTTTGAAATCTTAGCGTTCCGGTGTCCGCATGATTGTCGTCATTAGCTTCTTGAGACCATTTGTCAACCAAGAATAATTTGAGAGTTCCTGCCACCGATTCGCGACAAAGAACAGAATCTTTTTGTTCAGATAGGCCATTAGAGCACCATACTGCTATCGGATCACATGATTATGATAACTAGTCTAAAATTGATTGCCGTTAAAGTTTCTTGACGAGCCTCCATTGCCAAAGACGAAAAGTTTTAGAGTCTAAAGCCCAAGCACAAAGATACGTTGCCCTCAAAGTCTACTTTTGCGCCAATCTAAATTTTGATTTCGTTGCCCTCAATCTCTCTTCAACTCAAAGAATTCCCGTTTGTGTTTTGTCAAAACGCAGACACAACATTACTGCATTAACCAATTTCAAGAAGAAACTGAAGCGGTTTCGAAGGACTCTAGCTTTGGTTTAAAATCTGGAGGTGAGAGTGGTAGCATGCTTGAACAATTCATTAGGGTGTTTGGGCTTCAATTTATAGGTTGCAGGTCGATTTTGACTGACTCAACCAAACCGGCCCTTTATCTACTCAATGCTGTTCAAATCCGAATATTTCATTCCTCTAGTTCCAGTATCTATGGTTTGTCAACGCCAGGAATAAGTTTCCATTCTACATCTCCAACTGTTTGCTACAGAAAACTTGATTTTTATGGGCTGAATGAATCCAATGGAGTACTGTAACTGAATCGGTCCAAAGACGTACTTCACCAAAAGTAATATCGTGCTCGTTGAGTATTTGTGATCAGAGTCGAGTAGATAACAACGCTGCCTGCAGCTTTGGACAAGGTATTGACAGTTGGCTCATGGGTCCTATTCGACATTTTCATGTCATGAAGGAAACTGCCGCATCCTCCTGTATATGCTCTCGTATGTACGCTACCAAGTAACTGAAAGTTGTTTTCGCTGCCTTGTGGAGTCAGAAGAAACACGGGATAAAACGGCTCTTTTTGTAATTATGGAAAAAAGTTCCTTCTGACGTTCTCCTGAAAATCCTTAAGATATCTCGTTTCTCGTTCCATTTCAGTCCAAATGTTGAACAATTAATCGGTTCCAACTCAAGATTTTAGCTTTTTTTAATTGGTATTCTGGCAGAAATACCTTGTTCATTTCATGGCTACTGCTAACCAATTTCCTTGTATTGGAATTTTTTTTGGGCAATAAGCAACAAAGTCCTTGTATACTGCATTAGCTTGTTAAATTCTACATACTTACTTCACTAGATTACCAACATGAAATTTTCTGATGATGACGTTTTCTGCATCTGGGAACAATTCACCTTGACTTTTCCGGTCCTGAGCAGTGCATAATTGACACACGTTGGCTAGGTTTTTGCTCCAAATATATATCGCTTGCAGTCGTAAGTCCCAATTCTGTTGGAGGGCTGATTACTATAGAGGAAGCGCAAGAATCTGCATTCGAGTTTTGAAATGGCAATTTGCAGGAACATAGCGGAAATATCTGCGGACAAAGCAACCTTGCTTCCGCGGAAACGAAAGATTTATTCAAGCAGGCTTTGTAGCAAATCTGATACTGGAAACAGCGTGTTATTGAGAGAGATGTCATTATGCTTAGCTGCCGCATGGCAAACATGTCCCAATTTCTCAGCGTTTTTGAGATTAAAAACCGGATGATGAAGTAGTTACCATTGTGGCTCATTCCCTGAGTCTTTAAACTCTTAATTACTGAGTTCCCGCATGAATCCTCTTTTTTAATCCCATTCTATTGTATCCTTAATCTTGTCTTCAGCGCTGTATCCTTTCGCCGTTTTCTCTCCAGATATTTCAACTGGCTTTCTGCTGATATGAAGTTAATAGAGGGTCTGAGTTTTTTATTCTTCAACAAAAGCCCTGCTTCATATCGTTCCTCGTCAAAAGTGGTTCTTTTTTGCATGATTCCTTCGTCCACTTTATTGGTTTTTGAGCGGCCCTTGTTTGGGCAATTGAAGGCGTTTAGCACTTTTTGCATTTGTTTTGTCAATGGTTCGGACGTAAGGGCAAAATGCGTATAATATAAACGTAAACTTTTTAGGAAAGGGTCCACCTGTTGTTCCTTACATAAAGGTTTCTAATTAAATTTTCAAGACGACTAAAAGCCTGGACGACTTTGTCGACACTTTGATTAACATTTTTGTTGATTGTAATTAACATTTGAACCGACCCCATGCTTCTGGGTGCATGATTCCCAGTATCACTCATTTTCACTTGCCCAATTGACTGCATTTCGAGCCTCTCCGAAAAATTTTTTTGTCAATACTCAATACAGGAAGCAGTCAACACATTGTCGCAAAAGGAGACAGTTTCTCTGCCAATACTTCGGTTTGAAGATGACATAGCTGAAGAAGCCTTCAAATTTGGTGTTGACTGGTCCTTCGTTGGTTTCGTTTGACACCCCCCCCCCCTGATGTTTCTTTGATGCACGAATCGATTAAAAAGATTTGCTCGAATGGTCTCTTTTGTTTGATTTTCCGAGCAATTTGAGGTCCAATTTTTTCATCGCGGTTTTCAGTTTTGCTTTGTGTTTCATTTCTCTAATTCTTCCCTAATCTTATGTTGTTAAGCATCAAATTATTCGATATCGATCTTTTTTGCCGCTCTCGTTTGCATTTTAAGCTTTTAAATGTTTCAACTTTTTTACTGCTTCTAATGTACGTCTTCTTCTCTATGGTTGAAAACTTACTAGAAAACACAGAAGGCGTTGTGAGCTTGCTTTTGACTCGGCACGCCCTTCGTATTGTAGTGAATTTATTGGAAGGTTAACTTTAGTAGATTTTGTGGGGGTTGGTAGTGTCGACTCTCCTACTAGCAATGCATGAGCACCTTCCCAGTTGTCGCTTTCGGCTGATCATCAGATCCATGGTAACAAATTTGTTTCACTTCAGCTGGTGCATCTTCTGCTTGACTCACCAAAGTGTCTGATGGTTCATGAGTTTAATGTGGGATGTCTGGCTCTTCGTCTGTCGATAACACCTTTGCTTCAAGCCCGGAAGCTCGGCGGCTTGTATTCTTTTCATATATATCGGTCATTTTGTCAGCAAAATGGCCATTTTTTTGCTTTTTGGCTGCTCTTATTTCAACCTATAGAGCGCCTTAATTAACAATTTGCGTTGGTTATGCGCAGTTTGAAGCTCATCTGCGATTTGCTCGTTGTTTTCTCTTGAAACTTTGACTCTTGTTTACGCGCCTCATCTTTAACCAAATCTTCAATGGAAGACTGCAAGCAAGCAAGCACTACTCTTGCCAACTTGGTGTTATTATTCTCTAATCTTGTTTCTCTGATAATCATCTCTATCTTAGACAAACTGCATACCACTATGTCCCTATCGCAAAATGTTGTCAAGATTTATTCGAGTTTTTTTCGTAGTTTCCTTCGACTCCGCTTGATATTGCGTTTTGAGATGATTCAATATTTTTTTTATGAGTTCTGCAAAACTTCAAAGTTGATGAGATGATGCAGTAGGACGCTAGCTCGCGCAATTTGATTCGTTCTACAAGTGCACTCCCTGTGACTTTTCAAATTGATAAGATATTGTTATCCTTTCGTTTATGAGGGTTTCTAGATTCCTCATGTGAGTGGTCAACGCAGACTCAACTATTGACTTCTTAATGAATTTCTTGATGTTCGACGAAGCAATTTTTGTCGTCATTTGAGAAAAACTAAGCCAAGCAAAACATAACAAAAGGAACTGTCCGGGTTGACAGACCAAAATAAAGGCTGCTAATTTTGAACATTTTGAACGAGCGTGTCGCCAGCCTTGATCCGCTCAATTTTTTTAAAATTTTTTTTTGACAAACTTTTCCCAAATATTACAAAAATGCCCAATAATGTTTTAAAGGACGGTAACCACACAATGTTGATCTGAACTCAAGGAGAGGCCTATCCGATTGCTGAATTCGATTGCTCAATTTAAGTTCTTGTCTTACTATTAAGGCTGGTTCTTGAGTAGGAATAGCACTATTTTATACACAAAAGAATTAGAAACTAGTGCGATTTTTGGTCACTTTTAACATCACAAACATGGGAAAAATATGCTTAAAAAATTGTTTTACTAACTTTTAAAGAGTTTAGCTCGAACAAACATAATACATCGCATCAATTAAGGCTAAACATGATTAGCTAGATGCTTAACATTTTTGGGGCCACAAGTTTGCTCGCAGCGGAAACATTTTCCATTATCAGACAAAATTTAAAGTGTACCAACTTTTTCTTTTAATTATCAACTAAAAATAACCGGATTTTTGGCATAAGAATATGGGTCAATAAAGCAAAATTTGAAGTTGATTGATTGAATTGTAAGATAAATCTGACTTGGATTTCGTACAAATTATGAATTAAACTTTCATAAGATTTAGCGATTCCAGTTTCTTCACTAGTGCCAACACCAGTGCTTCAACTTTTTTTGGTAGCCTTTCGTTGAAATCCAGCAATATGGCGTGCCCCACATTAAGCTTAACCATATGAAGCGACGAAGACTCTCTTATGATTTGCGTTAACTCATCAAAAATTAAGCTAAAGGACGGCCCAGTAACAAGATGATGTACAAGATACAGGTTGTGATGGAAATGACGAAGGCGTGTAAATTGAGGAGCCTGCACTTTTTATGCTTGCCTAGAAGGACAGAAAAAACAATAACGTATGACTGTGTGTTGAGAGGATGTGTTCTGAACAAAAAAACTAGATCTGGAGCAGACATGTTCTCTAATTTCATGTGATTCTGATGAAGAGCTAAGAACATAATTTGGACACTATGCTCAGTTTTAATTGCAATTGCGTTTGCAAACGGGATACTTATTTTTCTCGATATCGGCCCCACAAGAACGGCGAATCTAACGGTGTAGTTTGATTGAAGAACCTGTATGGAGATAGCTGTAGAACGATCTGATATATAAGTCTGCTGGCAACAGACAAACAGATGGGTCTATGCGTATGAATAACATAAATGTGTGCAAAATTACTCAAACTAGGGGTGCCTTACTGCCTTTTACTGTAATGGAGGGCACGAAAAAGGAATCGGCCGCATTTGGGTCAATCGTGCTATTTGCTGGGACTAGATGACAATTGAAGATGACCATTTTCACCCAAAGGAAGTTTAACAATGCTTTAGGGCACACTAAACGGTGTTCTCTTTTCTGTTGAATGAACATTTTTATCTTGTCGTATTTCTCTTAACCAAGATTCTGTTCGTTCAGCAAATCTGGAGTCGGTCTAGAAGTCTCTTTTTTTCAAACTCACTTTAGGCGATCTTGGTTTAGGCAATTTTCTGATTTTATCCTTTTCTAGTTTTTCCGCTTTCAGTTTCTCGAGCCAATATGAGGCCTTGTATTTTCTCTGGACTTCTTCAAGGCGGAGAGTTGCCAATGCATAATCACAGCGGCGTTTTCTGGAGGAAATTGGAGCCAACATCGTTTTCATCTGCAGAAGTCTACTCGATTGCGGGACCAATGACCGATGGAAAGATGGCGAAATCTGTATTTGAGCATCTTGCGACAGCGGTGCTAACTTTCAGCATTCGCAATACGAGTTAGCTTTTTTAACCAATTAGTGTTAGTTTTCATTGAAAAAATTCTACTATATCTCAAACTCTGGCAATAATAACTGCTTGTGTTCAGTTGTTCTTGCCAAAGCCAGTAGCTCCTTTTCACGCACTTTTTTTGACTAATTAATGAATATTTTTACCTAATTTTTTATTTTAACAGGTCTCTCACAATCGCTAGCTTGACTGCATTTTTATAATTTTTGAAAAAAAAATTTGTTGCTTGTTTCTATCGTTGAACAGCTGTGTAGCTGTTGTTTGAGAATTCTCACTCGTATTTAGATTGTTAGACAGGATTACAATCAGTAATGGGAAACCGAATAACTAAGATGCGGCAAAGCCTATGTACCTTTTTGAATGAAATTTTTATTCTTATGCTTTCAAATGGATAAATGAGAGAGCTAAAACCGAGCAAAAACCATGTGAAACCGCGCAGACTCAACTATAACCCTAGGAGTATAAACGAGCTTACGAAACTCTCGACACGGTCCACATGTTGGACAATATTTGATTACTGAAAGAACAGGAAAAACCCGAATACGCTGGTCTATCCCATCAAGTTTGCCTTTCAAATTTTTCAAAATTTTGTCAGATTTGTCAATGCTTCATTTTTCGATCAAAAAACTTTGAAATAAACTCAATCGTGCAAGATTAGATTTTTCATGTAATTTGATAACCAATATAATTTTAGTCAGAAAAAGTGACAATACCTCTTGAAAAAAAACTGGTAACTTAGAATCTTAAGTTAGAAACTTAGAAACTTAGAAATTCAGCCGAACCTTGTAGGAAAAAATGCTCTATTTTAACTAAATAGAAACCACCAGAGTCCAAAAAACTGTCATTTGATCTCATCAAAGCCAAATTGAATTAGAAGGTGATTTTTTCTCTCTCTTTCTAGAAAAAACTTTCATTGCTGAACAAAATAAAAATGAGATTTTGCCAGCTTTTCTGTGGAAAACTAACTCTTTTGCGAACTTTCTTTTCCAAAGTTTTGGATATATGCAAAAAAAGGCATGCATATATTCATAATTAGTCATAGACCATGTTTTATTTTCACATCTCTACAGGATTGAGTTGATCGTTTTTGCACTATCGACAGCAATTCAGTGGAAAAACATGAGACTAGAGTTGTTGTTGAATTTCCATCGGATTGTGTTACAGGAGCGATTATCTTGTTCAAAAGACTGGCTTGCAGCATGTTCTCAATTTCGGAGAAATTGCTATAATAGCTAAATTTTCAAAATCTTGAAGAAAATTTTTAAAACACAGTAACCCTTTAAAGGCTTTCTTTCAAAAGCCATAAAAATTCTACCAAAACTCAGAAAATTTGACAAAGTTTGAGAGCGAAAAGAAATTTTATAGGCCTTATTACATGCAGTTTTTATTTTTTTAACAGAAAGGTATTTGATCCTAATATACAAAACGTATAATAAATTTTCTTTCATTTTTCCTTGTGAATTTTGAATCAATTGAAAACCGTAGTAATTTCTGATAACTTCAGACTCAAGTATACTGGGTTAAATTCAGCTGATCAAAATCCTCTTCCACCAAATTGCTCCTGGGCAGATATTCAAGAAAAGATTGTGAACAAACGATAGTGAAGAGCAATAAATGACGATTTCTCAAATGACCAAAAAAGAAATCCCAAACAATCGACTAAAATTTTGATTTTACACTAATGATAAATTGCCGATTCTGATGAAACCCACCAATTTGAAGAAATGAACCACCATGAGACTTCTTGTTTTTTTTGTGTCTAATAACAAGGTTTTTATTACATGAGAATATCTATGCTTCATCTTAAGACTTTGCCATTTAAGGAACTGAAAGACTGAAACCTGAAACATCACAATAAATGGTTAGCTGACATATGGGGGAAAATAATACGTATCGATATCTATACAAACAAAACAGCTCGTATATCAGGGAAAAGTCCTGAAGGTTCCGGCTACCCTCTATCGTCGATCACAAGCTCATTAGTTTTTACAAAAAACTTTCGAAGAACTTCAATGTGAAAATTTAAGTATTTTCAAAAAAAACTTTGATACATTAATTTTAAACCCCGAAAGCTATAAAAAGACAGAATGAAATGTTTAGCGGATGTTAACGTATTAAGAAGAGCAAATTGTTTTGCTTAAGTCAGTTTGGAAAGATGTGTTTTTCCGCTGGCGATTTAATAGAAAGAAATATTTCGTGCTTTTATTATACCAATTTGAACTAAAGTCGTCAAAGTCCCAAATTCACACCATTATAGCTTTGGAAAAAACAATCACAGGTGAAATATCTTTTTAAATTTGAGCTCGAGATAACAAATCTCTTAGAGTAGTTAAAATTTGAGTGAATACAAAAACTCCCAAGCATAAATGTTCCGCACTTTCAGCGAAAGTCGGAAAAAAAATTTGCTATCTTAAAAAAATGAGCCTGAAGCACGTGATGATGAAGCCTAACTGAAATCATGGGGAACAATTAAATGAATTAAAGTCGGCTTCGCATTTATTGATCGGCTCCGACAGTAGAAATGTTGAAATAAACAGAAAACGATGTGGGTGAAATTTGGAACTATTTGGAACGATACCTGGTTTTTAGCTCAAAAAATTTTTTTTGCTCATCTGTCATGCTGATTTTTTCAGAAACAAGCATAGAAAACAAATTTTGGACCAACATCAATATATAAGACCAGCTATTTTTTTAAAAAGATAGTCAGATAACGTGGAAAGGTGAAATCCAGGGGCGGATTTAGGGGGGGATTTGCTGGGGTATGGACGTTCGTTTTCAGGGATTCGACCCCATGCCGACCCAAAGGGTCTCCCTTTTGCACTATTTTGAGATATCCACTTTTGCTGACGGACCCTAAAAGTTTTTTTAAAAGGCGCCTTCGGCACCAATATGTACAAATTTTGAGGAGGGAGCGTTTTTGCTAGGTTTTTTTTTCATAATTTGCCTTCGGCCTCTGGTGAAATCCATTGAGTTGCCTACGAGAACGTTCCAGCACCAAGAACAGCTCTCCGTACGACAGATTCTTCTACAAAATTTGATTAACAATCATAGATATTTCAATCAAGCATTTTAAAAGCGTGGCGAGAAAGTGGCAGAAAGGTGAAGAAAATCAATCATTACAGCAATTAATAACATAAAATTGTACCTTTTCAGTATGTGGTCAGCTGGTTTATTCAGATACTGTTTATACATGGCTTCAAAATCCAAAAAACTCAGAACACTATGTGAAAACCTGTAGATGACTCAAAGCAGTTTTCAGTACCTCTCCAAGTTTAGTCAAAATATCGATTATACAGCTAGAATTCGAATAGCAGTACAACTATCTTTCAATGAACAAAACAATTGGGCTCATCCCCCCCCCCCAAATACAAAAAAAACACAGTGTGTGGGGGCGCTATCAACAATTTCTTTGTAACTAGGCTAAAACTATAATGGGAAAAAGACCTGAATGTTCCGACTGCCCCTTAATCGGAATCGAATAGCTTTTGGTGAAAATGTTTTAGGAAACCATAAACTTTTGACAAGAGCACCATCAAGCGTGTTGGAACAAATTTGTAGTGCGGGATTTTCCTTCCTTAAAAAAAATCGCGATAGTGGATAAAATAAACTTTTCACAGCGCGCATAAATTAGTCCAGCATAGCCAAACTATCAATTTCAAACCCTCAGATATTAACAAAAAATAATCGAAGGCAAAATATCTTTTTACTGCAAAAAGTCGATATTTTCAAAGGGATATAAAAACGTTTTTGGTAAAAACTATTATTTTGAGTGTCGAAAATTGACTAAGGAATGAACTGGCTTTTTTCTACTACCTCTGTACCAGTTTTGGAAAGCTTCTTTAACTTTGTCACAAGACAATGAATTGTGGCATTTGCCTATGTTACATTTGCCTATATTTGACTAATGTTTTGGCTGTGTGTCGATTGCCTTGATGTACGTTCCGATTTTCTCGAACTTTTCGAGCTTCATATTTTAAAAAAGTAGATTCAAACGAAAGTAATGTTTGCTGCATGCTTTCCAAATGATTTTCCGTGCCGATAGGATCTCGGATTTGCCATTTTTTTTACTTCACAGAGCAAATGAACGATTTTTTTGTCCCATTTTGTCGTTTTCTCTGCACCTGTTCAAAGTAAAGAATTAAAATTTCAAATAATGAAAATGCTTCACAGTTGCGTTTCTTAGAGCTAAAAGAATGACACAAAAAAATGAAAGATTTACTTAGTCCGGCGTCAACAAACAGTCGTTTGTTGACGAAAGTCCCTAGGCGCTTTTACCAGAAAATTGAGCCTTTATTTGACGTTGGACCGAAAAACGTCTCTGTCTGTCGTTTTTCTGAGACAAAAAGAGTTGATTAGCTTATCAGCTTCACAAAAAACCAACCTGAGCTCCAAATTTGAGTTTCCTCGCGTTGTATGAGAGTACGCTTCCACAACAAGAAAACTTTTGTTAATTGCTATGATATACTGGCTTTTTTACGGCATCAATACAAAATTTCTCAAAAAATGCTCAACCTAGCTCCAACGTCCTCAAGAATTCATTATCTAGCCTTTTATAAAAAAAAAATCATTATCATGTTTCAAAATTGTGAGCCTTAATTTTATTTAATGCAGCAAAAAAGATAAAAACGTGAGGAAAAATTTGATCATTTTGCGATCCGTTCGATGCCTTATTTATCGTTCCATGCTGTGCATTTTTTTAAATAAATATGGTTGAAAAGTATTTATTACTAACCAATCATATCCCCCACTTATTATTGATCCGACTTTCGATACGAAAGTAACGGAATATTTGTGCTCGGGGTGGGTTTTTTTTTCTTCAGACAAATTTCGACTTTTTAACTAGCCATTTTTGACGGAATTTTTTTTATATCACTCGAAAGGTATTGTTGTCCTGAGCTTAAATTTGAAAAGATATTTCACCTGTGATCATTTTGCGTAAAGTTATGAGGGTTTAAAGATTGCCATTTTGGCCATTTTGACCAATTTGGGACAATTAACGCACGATATCATTCGCGCTATTAACTCGTAAGCGGAGATTTAATCCGTCTTATAAATCGTTCCAAATTGGTTGAAGGAAGATTATTTGCCATAATTGATTTGTTACAAGGAACGAAATCTATCTTTTTGTACTTTATATGGCGTGTGGGGGGATAATTTTTATAAAAAATTTCAAATTAAAAAAAAAATTTTCATTTTATTTTATTTCTTTTAATTTTTTATGCTATTACTGCTGCTCCATAAACCTTAAAAGGCAGTCGGAACATTCAGGGCTTCGCCCTGATACAAGCAGTCTGTTCATATTTATAACTGTAATTTTTGGCTGCTTACAATCAGAGCACTTTTAGAGAATACCAAATAAAATTGATCTCCAACTAATCGCTTTCCCTGTCTTTATCGGGATCTATTGAGTCTTAAAAAGTAAGACTAAGACTATGATCAGTTGCACGAAACTATCCGGCCGAAAATTAGGTAGCGTGGAGAACAGACAGTGTACTTTATCTGAAATTACCCTATGAGGTAGTCCAACTAGAAAATTTTCTCGTTAAAATCAAAAAGTTTCGAGTTTTTATCAAGTAACTGTAGCTATCAGAAGCACCAAAATTTGAACCGTTGTTTTCTCTTAAGGAGAAATTTTTAAAAAATTAAAGGCAAAAAGAGTTGCCAACCTGTTAAAGAGATGCCAACCGTTACCAACCTGTAAATTTTAGTTTTTTAAAATTACAGGTTGGTAACGGGCGACGCCAATAAGAGAGGGTACAGGTTTACTTCAAGTTAATGAAGAATGATTGAGAAAATGTCAAACTGGATTTGTTAATGAATATCGGAAGAAGCCGATTTTTTTTGGCAGTGGATAGTATTAATTTCCTGAATAGGCATTCATGAATTAGCGATTTCTTTTAAATTGGTCCACTTCAAAGTAACAAGCAAAATGTAAAAGCAATTACTATTTAATGCCATTCTTATATTAGCTGATCTATATTTAAATCTGTCCTTTTAACAATAAAACACTCTGAAAATAACTTTCACATTAGCTCCTTCTGTTATTTAAAATAGGGGTTTTATGGAGAAATTTTGTTTCTTTTTTGAATTAAGAGCGCGAATCTTTTTTACAGGCACTGAAAAGAAGAGTAAGCTGAAACCCCATTGGCCAATGACGCAAAATACCTTTCATTTTAAATTGTGCTGAAAATCAAATTAGGACAATTTTTCAAAATAGAAATCGGCGTTCAAAATTTTCAAAAGCTCATTATTACATTTTCACCGCAAAGTCACGTATACTTTTTAATATATGGCACTTATTCTTACCTGCCGTTTTTTGTAATAAGTACTTTTTATGTGCTCTGATATCAGATTGATGCAAGAAAATTGAAACAGATTATATTCTGTTTCATCTGTGTTGTTTATTATTTAGAAGTTTGAAACAAGCGAGCTGCTTGCTGCAATTAATCATTAACAAAAGTGACTGCTTTGATGATAGCAAAATTGGAAAACATAATTTTGATCACTTTCCCTGTGAATTGCTCATTATTTTATTTGGAAAACTCGAAAAAGTTCCTTTTATTTTTTTTTCTCTTTTTGCAATCGAGTGGCTTTGAAATTCTCCAGCTAAAAATTGTTGTTTATTTTCATTATTAACACAGACTATAACAATATCTGAGGATCGTCTTTCTTAAAATGGATGATATTTATTCCAGTACTATTTTCGCTAACTCCACCTCCTCACTTGACTTCGGGGAAGGGGCACAGATGGGTGAGTTGGGTGGGGACGAAGGAGTAGGAGGGATGGGAGGAGGTGGGGACTTGGATTGGTTCCATTTCTTGTTCGAAGTGTTCCTCATCTTCATATGTGTGGTGACTACTCTGTTGAATCTGGTGCTGATGGTGGCCATCGCCACCCAATCGGCAACAGACAGTCGGTCCCAGTCCACCCCCAACTATGCATACCTGATCGCACTCAATCTCACCATCATCAACTTCCTCGTCGGCGTCTGCGGTTAGTATCAGCTGTCATCAGTAAATTATAAATAGCTTCACACCTAAATAACACAACAGAGTTATTGTGTTTTTACAAATATCACTTCCAAGCCTGAGGCAATGATTTTAGACCGTATTGCATAGCTGCAAACGTCTCTAATTGTCAGAAAAACAAGTATCCTTTAAGCAGGGCAGATTTAGGGGAAAGCGGTCGTGAAAGCGTCCCCCTGCCCTCTGAGGTTCAACCAAAAGGACCCCATTTGTTACTTCTTCACGACATCCATTTTCGGCCGACCAACTGTTGAATGTTTCTAAAGACGCCATTGGCGCCAATGCATAGAAATTTTGAGATGGAGCGCGGGCGAAAACATTGCAATTTTGCGGTCAAAACTTTCGCTGAAGTGACCAAATTTTTGACCAAAAATTTCGAGGAGTACCTTCAATAAAGTGAGGTCCTCATGGTGTTTTTGGAGAGCTCGGCAAAATCCAAGATGAGCTTTTTTTTTTCAAATTTCTCCTGCAGCTGATACAATGACACCAACGTTTCAAACACTTATATCATAGTCTTTGGTCTTCTGTTTGATCCGACCACCGGAGGTGTGCAGCAACTTTGAATTCAGGTGTTTTTTTTTCACGCTAGGCCAGGTATGGCAAATAAATACAGATAGGGGATCAAGTTAAGATTCTCCACCCCAGCATTTAATTTGGATTACATTTGCAGCTCTTTTCCCCCTCTTCCGACCTTCCAAATTTCAATTAGAAAAAAATTAGTTGTTGCTCTGGCTGAAAGTGCAATTTTACGATGTACTGTTTAAAGAACAAATATGTTTGCAATATTTTGTTCACCATACCAAGTTTCATTGCCTAAATTGTTGGCTGAAAGTTCAAACTCAAAACCAAGTTAACATCCTCAAACCCTAAACAGATATGGGGGTCGGAGAATGTTGACTTGCCGATAAATATGGTCGTGTGGTATTTCATATCAACGGCCGTCCATTCATTTTTCGAGATGCAATAAGAAGTTTGGAAAAAATTCCTGTATCGCAAAAAAATGGTCAGCATTTTTGGTTTTCAGCTTTTAATATAAATTTAGATGCGAGCTGAATTTGTGTGAAAGCCAAAAAGAAGCGGTTTTCTACGTTAAATTTTAATAACAAATTTTCGTGATTCATGAAACGCGTGAAAAATATAATTTTGTTTAAGTATTTTTTGTTTCATTGTAAAATTTTTGTAGGAATGTTCTTGAACGAGTCGATGTTTTCAGCCCATTTCAAGCATGACTTGAGCGGTTTTAATTTTTTTGACGATTACGCTCAAAATTCAAAATGTTTATTCAGAATGAGCGTTGACAAGCTTAAGAAGACGTTGACAATTTTTTGGACCTTCGTTTTTGTGGTAGATATGGAGCTTTAATTTTTATAGAGCTGGTTGCATGTGCGCTTTAACTTATACAGAGACCGTTTCAGGATAAACTTTCAAAAAAATGCTCAAAATTTGCGAGGATTTGATCGTTTTTTTTTTGCTAGGATTTGAGCGTTTTTTGAGCAGTTTGAGCGCAATTGTCTAAAAAAGCGCTCCAACTAGTGCTCTAATTCTGTAGCAATTTTTGAGCAGACTATCGTGTAGGCTGGATACTTGCCAGGCAACCGGCTATCGTTCTACTTGAATGAAAGTTTTTCTTCTTGAAGGAACTGTATTTAATTTAAACAGATTAGGTATACTTTATTGAGAGGTGTCGCTGATCTATATGTTAGAAAAGATTACTCAGAAAACACAATTCGGAAAACATAATGTCTTGAATACAAACATTCGAAAATATCTCATAACGATATCTCATTGCTCGGGGGTTGTTTTTATTCTTCAGACAAATTTCGACTTCTTAATCAGCCATTTTTGACGCGATTTTTCATATCATTCAAAAAGCATTATTGTCTTGAGCTTCAATTTAAAAAGTTTTTTCTTTTCACTTGATATCATTTTTTGTATTATAATGATGGTTGAAAGACTGCCATTTTGGCCAATTTGGGAAAATTAAAGCGCGATACATTTCGCGCTATCAACGCGTTAGCGGAGATTCATTCCGTCTTAGAAATCGTTCTAACTTGCTATAATTGATTTTTTACTAGAAGCAAAATCCATCACCTTGTACTTTATATGGCGTGTTGGGGGAAAAATTTCCTTTTATTTTATTTTATTCAACTTTTCTTGGTAATACTGCTCCATAGACCTTAAAAAGCAGTCGGAACATTCAAGGCGTTCCCTGATACGAGCAGTCTTGATCTTTTTTTATATTCTATGTTCACTATAATTTGACTGAATATTTTTGACTCGGGAAATTGTATCCCGGTTCAAAGTATAAGAAACATAGACAAGACTCCTCTTATCAGGGCGATGCCCTGAATGTTCCGACTGCCTTTTAAGCTTTATGGAGCAATAATAACAAAAAAAAAGAAATTTTTCTTAAATTTGAAATTTTATATGAAATTCATCCCCCACACGCCATATAAGGTACAAACAGATAGATTTCGCTCCTTGTAACAAATAAATTGTGGCAAATCAGCTTCTTTCAACCAATTTGGAACAATTTAACGGTTGCGTGCCCACTAATTTACGTGCACACTAAAAACTGATTAAGGTTTAAAATGTACCTTATTTTATCACAATGGGGACCCTTTCAGACAATCTCTAAATTAAAATACGAAAAACCGTAGCTATCGCCAGAAATCATTTAGGCTAAATTTCTATAAAAGGGCCAAACCACCGACCAAAAAACCGTACTCACCAAAGCCCACCGACCACGGCAATTTTTAAAACTATAATATAGAGTACACCCTCAACGGCTCATACCAGAGGGTTCCAAGGGTTAGGAGCATTTTTAAACAAATTGGCCCGCGCTCAGCCACAACGCGTAACAACGAAATGATGACCAGCCCAAAAACTGGGGTCAGTTAAATTCAAAGGGATTCTTGAAGTCGCAACTACAGAGCATTTGATTATCTCTTTCAAGCAAGAGATGCAAAAAAAATTGAAAAGCGGCCATCTCTCACCCACAGCGAAAGCCGTGCCAACTCAAAAATTTAAGGGTTTTGTAATTAGGAGTTCTTGAAGTCGCGAGCAGAAAGCCTCGAAAACCTGTAGCCGGGGTCTAGGAAAAATAGACAGAACCCCAATGCAACTCCGGGGGTCCTAACATATATGAGGGAACAAAAACCCAAATAGAAAAATCTAAGGTTCCTATCATTAAAAAAATAGCGCCAAAACACCAAAAAATCAAAAGTGGGAGTGGAAAGCAAAAGGGAATTAAAATTTCAGAACAAAACAATTAAGTTCATTCTAAATTGCAGATTAAATAATTTCTGTATCAATCCAAATATTTTACTATAGCTCTTTGTAAGTATAATGAAACAAGACTGCTCGTATCAGGGCGAAGCCCTGAATGTTCCGACTGCCTTGAAAGGTTTATGGAGCAGTAATAACATTAAAAAATTAAATGTAAGAAAAAATAAAATGAAAAATTTTTTTTTCTAAAATTTGAAATTTTTTAATGAAAATCATCCCCCCACACGCCAAAGTACAAAGGGATAGATTTTGCTCCTTGTAACAGACCAATTATGGCGAATAAGCTTCTTTTAACCAATTTGGAACGATTTCTAAGACGGAATAACTCTCCGCTTACGCGTTAATAGCGCTAAATATATCGCGCGTTAATTGTCCCCAATTGGCCAAAATGGCAATCTTTAAACCCCCATAACTTTACGAAAAAATGATCTCAGGTGAAATATCTTTTCAAATTTGAGCTCAGGACAACAATACCTTTCGAATGATATAAAAAATTCCGTCAGAAATGGCTAGTTAAAAAGTCGAAATTTGTCTGAAGAAAAAAAAAACCCACCCCGAGCACAAATATTCCGTTACTTTCGTTTCGAAAGTCGGACAAAAACACTTGTCTACTGTATATTATCTTTCAGGAGGTTTAATCATAAAACATAACTTATGGAATAAAACGTTTTGAAAAAAAAAAGCTTAAGTAAACCTCTTTTTTTTTCTGAAATTTGATAGTTGTTTTTGCTCTGGAGTGGATTTATCAAGTGAAATAAACCCTAATGTCGTGATGAACTTCTATCAGGTCAAAATCTTCGGCGCCAAATTGTAACATCTTTTTTATTTTGCACAGTAACATTAGTTCTATTAATCTACCATCGTGGGTTT
>NC_087066.1:65667231-65688155 GCF_963678635.1 Symsagittifera roscoffensis
ATGTATGTATGTATGTATGTATGTATGTATGTATGTATGTATGTATGTATTTATGTATGTATGTATGTATGTATGTATGTATGTATGTATGTATGTATGTATGTATGTATGTATGTATGTATGTATGTATGTATGTATGTATGTATGTATGTATGTATGTATGTATGTATGTATGTATGTATGTATGTATGTATGTATGTATGTATGTATGTATGTATGTAGGTATGTATGTATGTATGTATCGCTTTTTAGACATGTTTTGCTTAAAATTCTCAAGTTTTTGATAAATTTAAATTAAGAACCTATAGCTAAGCAAGGCTGTTGAGGACTACAAATATCATTGGGCCAGATTTAGATGGAAGACCGCCTCCCTCTCTGGAACGAAGCCTCCTTTTCGGAAATTCGACACATTCATTGGGTTCTGTAGGTGCAAATTTGGTGTTGGTGTAAATTCTGTTGGTGCAAATAGCAATATTGGCTGAATAACGCCCGGGTCGAGATCCCGCTCAAAAACCGCTCAAAGTATGAGCGGTTTGAGCAATTTTCCAGCAAGATTTGAGCGGTTTGGGCGGTTTTTTTTCGGAAAAACCGCTCAAACTGCTCAAACCGCTCAAATCTTGCCTAAAAAAGAGCTCAAAAACCACTCATTTCTTGCGGTGGTTTTTGAACGGGGTTTCAAGCAAAATTTGAGCAGTTTTTAGGCGGTTTTTGAGCGGTCTTATAAAGAAAACCGATTAAAACCATCAATGTGACGCTAAGATGCAGTTGAAGTACTATCTACAATTTCAAAAATGTATTTAACCGTTCTCAACTCAAGCAAGATTCTTTTCGATGTCTAGACCACAAACAAGGTGAGCGACGTTTTTCAAATGCTCGAGCAAAATAACCACTAGAAAATATATATGTATGTGTTTGTTTGTATGTATATAAGTATGTATGTATGTATATATGTATGTATGTATGTATGTATGTATGTATGTATGTATGTATGTATTTATGTATGTATGTATGTATGTATGTATGTATGTATGTATGTATGTATGTATGTATGTATGTATGTATTTATGTATGTATGTATGTATGTATGTATGTATGTATGTATGTATGTATGTATGTATGTATGTATGTATGTATGTATGTATGTATGTATGTATGTATGTATGTATGTATGTATGTATGTATGTATGTATGTATGTATGTATGTATGTATGTATGTATGTATGTATGTATGTATGTATGTATGTATGTATGTATGTATGTATGTATGTATGTATGTATGTATGTATGTATGTATGTATGTATGTATGTATGTATGTATGTATGTATGTATGTATGTATGTATGTATGTATGTATGTATGTATGTATGTATGTATGTATGTATGTATGTATGTATGTATGTATGTATGTATGTATGTATGTATGTATGTATGTATGTATGTATGTATGTATGTATGTATGTATGTATGTATGTATGTATGTATGTATGTATGTATGTATGTATGTATGTATGTATGTATGTATGTATGTATGTATGTATGTATGTATGTATGTATGTATGTATGTATGTATGTATGTATGTATGTATGTATGTATGTATGTATGTATGTATGTATGTATGTATGTATGTATGTATAAATGTATGTATGTATGAATGTATGTATGTATGTATGTATGTATGTATGCATGTATGTATGTATGTATGTATGTATGTATGTATTTATTTATGTGTGTAGGTATGTATGTATGTATGTATGTATGTGTGTATGTATGTATGTATGTATGTATGTATGTATGTATGTATGTATGTATGTATGTATGTATGTATGTATGTATGTATGTATGTATGTATGTATGTATGTATGTATGTATGTATGTATGTATGTATGTATGTATGTATGTATGTATGTATGTATGTATGTATGTATGTATGTATGTATGTATGTATGTATGTATGTATGTATGTATGTATGTATGTATGTATGTATGTATGTATGTATGTATGTATGTATAAATGTATGTATGTATCTATGTTTGTATCTATGTATGTATGCATGTATGTGTGTATGTATGTATGTATGTATGTATGTATGTATGTATGTATGTATGTATGTATGTATGTATGTATGTATGTATTTATTTATGTGTGTATGTGTGTATGTATGTATGTATGTATGTGTGTATGTATATATGTATGTATGTATGTATGTATGTATGTATGTATGTATGTATGTATGTATGTATGTATGTATGTAATAACGCAGCAACATATTCTAATTGCCAAATCGATGCAGCAAATTGTCACCAAATACCACAAGGCTGCTCGTATCAGGGCAAAGTCCTGAATGTTCGACTGCATTTTAAGTTCTATGGAGCGACGTTCCCTTCGTAAAACTCGATGAATTTTTCCAAGAAAAGGACAATTTCAAAAAAAATTGAAGATTTTATTTAAAAAATCTATCCACACGCCATGAAAAGTACAACCTGATAATTTTCGCTTCTAGAAAATTAGCTTGCTTCAACCAATTTGGAATGGTTTCTGAGACTGATTGACTGGTTAAGTCTCCGCTTACACGTTAAGAAGGCGAAATATATTGCGCGTTAACCAAACGTAAAATGTCTTTTTAAATTTAAGCTCAGGACAAAAATATATTTTGAATGATGAAATGAAAAAAAAATCCGTCAGAAATGGCTAGTTAAAAAGTCGAAACTTGTCTGAGGAAAAAAACACCCCGAGCACAAATACATTTTGTTATTTTTTTTTACAGTTGGAACAAAAAGACACAACTTTGAAATTAAAAAAATGGAAATCATAAAGGCAAGTTGTGTATAAATTACGCATTTCAAAAATTTTGCGAAGTATATCGAGTTTGAAAATTTCTGAAATCAAGTTTTTATGATTGTACTGATATTTTTCAGCAAATAGCTTCTTTCGTTGCACTTGAACAATGAAAATTGCATTAAATACGTTATTTTATTACTTCTCGATTGTCAAAGCACATGCAATCAAAAGTTGTTAAACTGCCCTAAAAATGGCACCAAAATTTGCGACTTAGCTTCGAAAAAAAAGAAAGATTGCTGCTGTCAAAACGGTTTTCGTTGTTTCGCTTCGCCCATAATTTATTCAGAACGTAATCTTTAAAAGGTTTCATTTTATGTATTATAATTTACATCGTTTTTTAGAAACTTCAACAAAACAAAAATTTTCATTCTGAAATCTCCAAAAAATCAATTTTTCCTGATTTTTTCTGATATTTTTTCATTTCGGACTCAAATTAACAAATTCTGTTTCTCTAAAGAAAACGTTTTTCTCAAATTCTGTTTCTCTGTCTTATAACGACCTATTTCAAGAGAAAACAGAACTAAAGTTCTTTCAAAATATTTCAAAATTGGTCAATTCATTTTTAGCTTGTATTGAAAGTAGCGTGTTGAAACCTTTCAAACAAGTACCCCATGAGGGGATTTGATTCTATCAACTTCCATCTTCTGAGGCATCTTTCATGGCAATGTAAGACATTTGGTCTTCTTTGGATGACTTCAGCAACCCAACTTGAGTCAGCCAATCATCATTTGGTTCGACCTTTAACAGGAACTGTTAATACCTGTCGACTTTTAGTGCAACGTTAAATCAGAAATAAGAATTTGCCTGTTGTATCAAACTCCGAATGAAAGCAATCCCTTGCAGAGTTTGCAGAGCAACGATGCCTACTCCATGAAAGAAACTCAACTTCTGATTGAATTGAAAAAAAAGTTTTCCTTCAGCCCGTTTCTTCTGTCGCAACCAGGGTTATTTACATCTCGATAGCATGAGCTATTCAAGATCTCAAGCTAATAATTTTGTCGAATTACAAGATGGAAAAATGGGCAAAATTCATTGCTTTTCTAACAATGAGGAAGTTAAGTTTGCGTTTGAGGTGTTCAAATAGTTGATGTTGTCAGATTAAATTTAAAAGAAACCATGTATGCAGAACAAGCCGGTAATTTCGAGCCTCTTGCTTGTATAGTTGAAAAAACTTCCCGTCGAAAAATAAAGAAACTTGACATTATTAAATGCAAATTAATTCGTTTTGTTTGTAAAGATCTGATTTATTTCATTAAAATGATGCCACACTTTGAGCATGATCGAAATATCAGTTCCTTTCGTAATTGAGTGTTTTTCTTTGTCTTTTGATACAAACACGACAAGTCGGGGCAAATTGCAAGGCAATAACTACAGAGATAATTTTCAATGATGAATTAAAGAGCAACTTGATTTTTAAAATCTATTTGCTTTTAGCATAGCATCAAAAGCGAGGCATCAAGCGACCTGTGCTCAAAAAAATTGAACCATTTTGTACTAGAGTATCTCGCATGCGCTTGCTCTTTTATATATTTTTTTGGTTTGGTTAAATCAGTGCGCTAAAAAATACAAATAAATATTTGAATTTAAAAAAAAACTGCAGCTTCATTGTTTTGTTTGAGAAACCCGGCTGGGCAAATGCCCAACCGGGATTTTTATTTGGCCAAATTTTTAAATTACAAGCGATTACAAGCAATTACAAGCGTTGTTTTAAGCTAATAAAAAAATTACAGGCTATTTAGCAGAAAAATATCGTCTCTTTCTTAAGGAGTTATGACTATGTAGCTCTTATCGTAATGTAACGTTTTTTAAGCATTTTTGCGTTTAGACTGGGATCAAAAGGCTAGTGCTGAGCAAAATTATACTATTCTGTACTAAGTTATGTTGCATGCGCTTGCTCTCCTATAAATGTTTTTTAAGTTCAGTGCGCTATCAATTCTAAAAAAATTCGATATTCGAACTAAAAAAAACTGAATCTTCAAGTTTCTGTTTGTTAATCCCGGTTGGGCAATTCCCCAACCGTTTTTTTAACCAAAATTTGAAAGAGCAGTTATGAGCGTTGTTTTCAGCTAATAAAAAAAATTTCCCAGCTAAGAAGCAGAAAAAAATATCGTCTGTTTCTTAAGGCATTTTGAACATGTAGCTATGATCGTAATGTAACGTTTTTTAAGCATTATTGCTTTTTGACTGGCATCAAGTTTCTTAAGTGCTAGATAAATTTATGCCGCGCTGTGCTAGAATGGGCTGCATGCGATTGCTCATCTATCAAGTTGTTTTTTTTTCAGTCAGTTGAATGTTATTAAAAATTTTCGAACGTTAAAAAATATTGCTCGACGGTTTTGTTAGAGAATCTTCCATGCCCGCTGTCTTCTCCAGAAGCTATCCCAATTTGAGGTTGTTCGCCTTTTTGGAAGCAAGATTTGAGCGGTTTGAGCAGTTTTTTGGACGATTGCGCTCAAAATCTTGCTTCAAAATGAGCGGTTTGAGCGGTTTTTGATTGATTTATCTAAAACAATGCTCAAACACCGCGCAAAATTTGAACGGTTTTGAGCGGTTTATCTAAGAAAACCGCTCAAAAGGGCGCAAGATTTGAGAGGTTTTCTTAGATAAAACGCTCAAAACCGTTCAATCTTTGCGCGGTTTTTGAGCGTTTTTTTTTAGATAAACCGTTCAAAAATCGCTCAAACAGCTCATTTTGAAGCAAGATTTTGAGCTCAACCGTCTAAAAAACCGCTCAAATCTTGCTTCAAATTAGGTGAAAAATCTCGACTCTGGCGGTAAAATTTTTTGTGGATCTATTTGGCGCCAAACACTTCCAATTTCAAACTGCTAATAAATATCTACCAAGACTGCTTGTATATTAGGGTGTGGCCCTGAATATTCCGACTGCACTTTAAGGTCATTTAAAAAAGCTTTTGGTAGACTAATTGGCAAAAATAATTGAAAAAAAGGGAGAACAATTACTATCACATGCTATGTAAGTTACAAAGGGTGTGTTAGGCGTCTCTACTTGTTTTAAAAGAAGTAAAATGCTAGCCATCAAAAAACCTAACAAATAAAAAAATCTGCAAAGCAAAAACAAAAATTTTGCAAATGTTTGATTTTGGAAAAAAAAGTGTTTTTTTTTTAATTTTATGACAAAATTGGAAGTCAAATTTACGTATTTTACTAGTATCATTATTTTCTGAACTTTTGCTTAGATATATGTATAAGACACAGCAACTAGCTATCTTTGTTGGAATTTGTGAAAATTTGCAAAACATGCTTGGCACTGACGTAAGCTTGAAGATTTTCATTAGTTTTGTTATTAGATCGTTGATTGGGCAAAAAATAATTTTTCAGAACACCTCCTAGTGACTTAATTCTTTGTTAGGTACTTATGTTCTTAGTATGTTCTTTTACTGCCAATTTGTTTCTTTTTGGATTTTTAGATACATGCAAGACAAGCGCTTTTCATTTTTTAACCTTACACTTTACTTCTTTTCATATTCTGCAATTTTCTTGGTTTCTGAGACTAATTCAAAAAATTCTCGCAACCATTTTAGATTTTGTATTTAAATTCAAAAGTGCTATGACGAAGACAGATTATCTGAAAAACTATGGAGCTTATGATAATCTGTAATCTGATTATCAGAAGTTCAGATTACCTTCAAAATTTCAAAATCTTCAGAACTTCAAAATCTGTTTTTGAAATACTTGTTGGTTCCCATTACCAGTCTGCAAGTGCAATCGATATGCCTACATCAGAGCTTGATGAAACTCTATACCTTTTAGATCATTCTGCCCGTGTTCTTTTCCTACTTAACTTATAATTGATTTTGTTTGGCAAAAAAGGGTATTTAATTAGGCACTTAGCATAGTTGTAAGGCGTTCACTTTGAGATCGTCAGTACGTGCAATCGATCCCCTGCCATAGCAACGATAGTGTGATGGATGAGCTCTCACTTGATCTCTAGCATCAGGCCTACCACAAGCCTGACTGTGTACGGCTGCAAAAATGGTACCACGTGAAAGTTCTAGACGCAAACAAAACGTCCTTGAACCGCAAAAAAGAACTTCACTCAACAGAATAACTCAGTCTGAAATGTGGAGAAAAACGAGAATTGGACCATGCTCAGACAGGCTGGATAGCTTTTCATAGATCCTCTGCGAATCGCAGAAAACACAATTATTATTGTGAAAATCTGTAAACTGATTATCAGAAGTTCAGATTAGCTATAACATTGTTTTGAAGTACATGTGGGTTCCCATTACCAGTCTGCAAGTGCAATCGATATGCCTCCATCAGATATTGGTAAAATCCTTTTGAAATCATTCTGCCCGTGCACTTTTCCGGCTCAATTTTTAACTGATTTTGTGTAGCAAAAAGAAAAAGCATTTTAAAACTGCCCTAAGGAAAAGTAGTCGATTTGAAAAAAATGAAGACAGCCCTATTGATTTGGTTCAACTTGAATTGGATTTGGTCCCATAGTTCAAAAACTGCAAGAAAATGGTGACTGCCCTTTAACTGCGCTATGGGGTAGTGTTCAATTTGAAAGAAATTGAAATCTTCAAAAAAATATGTAAGAGAATTAATTTTAAAAAATGAAATCAAAACTGCAATTTTCCCACCGCAATGACCAATTATCTCCCCAAACGGTAAAATGATTTAAAAACAATTTCTAACGCAAGCAGATGGCTGATATGTTCATAGCAGGCAATCTTCAATAATTTCTTTTAAATAAGTTCCGAGAAAAAATTTCGAACAGGAATAATTAAAACTTTTTTAAAAAACCTAATTTGCAAATTTCAGCTTGAGCAACTATTGCTTCGAAGAAAACAAGTTAACAGGGCAACTGCTCTTATTTTGTATCTGAAGACCAAAAATTTTTGTACGGTGCACCTTAATAAAGAACTAAATAAAAATTTTATACTTTAAGACAGAAAAAAGTCAGCTTTATATGCATCAGTAATAGTGTTTTTTTTCACACTAAGCGTATTATTTGGGTTTTGATATTTGTGATTAACTCACTCGTTGAAAAATCTGGCTCATGGATTCGTATCATTCCAATTATTTTGTGTTCAAACGGTTATGGGCATGCCACACGTACCTATTGAGCTATTTCCACTATCCAATTTTTTTGAATCATCCCCTCCTCGTTATTTAAACAACAAAATGATATTTTGAGCATACAATAATGTATTAAGATCAATTTAAAAAGCCTTTCTCAATTAAATTTTTTCCTGCGACGGTTAAAAAACTCGCTAGCGCGTTTATAGCACAGAAATATGGCGAATTAGTTCCTCCATTCACCAAGTTCACAATCTTTGAACCCCTATCAATTTTAGAAAAAAAATACTGTTGAAATATTTTTTAATGGAGTTCAGCACAACAATAATTTCCAGATTTATAAAAGCGCCAAAAATGGCTAGTTAAAAAGTCGAAAGTAGTCTGGATAGAACGAAGTCGAAGAACCACTCCGAATATTCATTCTATCACTTTCATCAAATGTTCCGCCTTATTTTTACGGCCGGAAAAATCCAAGTTGAACTGAAGTAGTTTCTGTTGATGAAACTTTAAAAAACACACACACTCACGCTTTCGTACTGGAGAAACCACATAAAGGAAAATCCTTGAATTATGCGACTGAAATACTTGCGTTCGTGTCCAGTGCCTTCTTAGCAGAAGTTTCCCAGAGATGAATATTTCGACCGATGAATATTTCATTTCTACACTTTTCATTCAATTTTTCCCATTAAATACATTTTTCTTTACTTCAGCTTGTTTTTTGCTATAAGACTCGTGTTTTCGTGTTTTAATAAACCAAGTGTTGCTTCTTATCAACTCTCTGCTTTTTTTTGTTATAATTTTTCTTTTGTTTTTTGTTTTTCTTTAAAATCTTATGAAACCTACAAATTGAGTAATCGAATTTTTACACATCGAAGAATCGGAACTTTACTTCCAAATACTGCTTTTTAAAAAATTAATGCGGAATTAAAAAATAAAGTCTAGCTTTAAAAATTTTTACCTTAACCGGAATGACCTAATGCCTTGACTTTTTTGATTTTTTGTTGCAACAACTGTTCAAACTGTTGCGACCTCATGCCCATGCCATTGTGACTCTCATTCAAACTTTTGTGACATATTCACAAATTTTAGTGAATTTTCAATTAATGCATATTTTTTTAGATCATTGCGACTTATTTTGAGATTTTTGCGACTTAATTTGAAATAATTTCAAGAGCGTAATGCCATATTTCCAGACATTGTCGGCGACTTTAAATCCCAATTCAAACAGTGAACTTTTAACTTTCGTATAGTTTTATTTGTAGCGTCGTATACTCAACAAGCACTGCCCAAAATTGGAGGAGCAAAACTTAAAATGTCAAGCAGTTGTAGCTGGTTTCGGTCACGGTAACTTGTCTGAAACAACTCGAAAAAAAGTTATAATTTTCGAACTTGTGTCATTTTTGCTTATGTTGGAAACAAGCAACAGCGCAAAAATGTAGCTGAAATCGTAAGTAATAGCTAAGTGCATTTCAGTTTTTTATGAAAAATTGATAAAAACAAATAGACCGTTTTTTAACCAGAAAATGAAAAAGTTCAATCTTTTGGTTAAATTGCAAAAATGTTTGGAGTCTTTTTCATAGCAAGCACTAGCTGTAGCTTGAAGAATTTTTTTACCACAAAAATTGTAGTAACCATTACTTTGTTGCTCTACTCTTTTGCTTTACTTGCGGCTGTGCCTTGGACTAAAAATCAAGTTTTTCAAATCGGTTCTTCTCCATACTGGAAAAATGTTTTCTTTCTGACATTGATTAAATCACTGTCGATGGAAAGAATTAAATGAGATACACTTCGACCCTATCTGTTATTTTTATGATACTTGATTTTGCTGGCGTAATAATTTTGAAAAAAAAAGAAACGAAACAGACAGACTTGAATACAAAGTTCCTCCTTATTTTCATTCCCCAAAAATAATTCAAGTAGCTTCTGTTGATATTGACTTTCAAAAAACAAACTGGCAGTGATTCGCTTTTCGTTTTGAGCGGAGTATCAACGGCTGACGCGACTGAAATAAATTCATGGCCGACGCGGCTGAAAGAACTTCATGACTTGTCTCTGACGACATCAGAAAGCCGCCATTGTTTCAGTCGTACAAAACCATGACCGACGCGACTGAAACAGATTCATGAACTGTCTTTGACCACAGCAAAAACTTCCTAGCACTGATCGACATTCGCCACCGTTGCATGTTTCATATGCTTCATTTTTTAAAGTTTTAAATAATTTTTGTTGCTTTATTGACCATTTTTTGTTTTATTATTCCAAAAAGTTGCTAAAAGTTGGATAAAATCTCAAAGTCTAGAGCTCACTCCTTACCGGAACCGAGTCCTCAATTATCTGCAATTTTTACACCAAATATTGCTTCTTGAATTGTTTTTCGAGATCAAGCGTAGCTGTAAAGTCCGTGACACATTACTTTACTGTTGTTACTTACAATCATGACCTTCATGACTAATTTTTAGAAATTTCTAAATTTTTTGTTCAGATTTCTGTGTCAATTTTTCAGTTTGTCGCGAACTCATGTCCAGACTATCGTGTCCGGTTTCCAGATAAAATTTACTAATTGTGAAGTAATTGCGACTAATTTCTTGACTATTGAGACTAAGTTCGAAACCATCGCGACTAACTTCCAAATGGTAATGCGATATTTCCAGAAATTGACCGCAAACAGAAAACTCTGTCCAGACTATGGTTTAGAATTCCAGACTAAGAATTCGCACATTTGTTAATGAATCCGCATTTTGTTTCGAGTTTAATTGTTCAGCGAAATAATCTTTCATATTAATGCCGATATAATGTTCTACGAGGATATCAAAGAATCTGGGGCAAGTTTTAATGGTTTTTTATCTGGGACCAGATAACATAAGACAAGTTGTCTGGTGGGGCAAGTTGGTGTAGGACAAGACGAGTTGGGTAGTTGACTTGGGGCAAAATGACATGTAACCGATTTTTCTATCGCGGAAATAACATCGGCGAATTTGAAAAGACGGAAACTAAAAGCTGAACTTGACCCGGGTGGTAATAAAACTAAATACCAAACAAGACTGCTCATATATCTGGGCAAAGCTTTGAATGTTCGGACTGTTCCTTAATTCATATCGAATAGTATTTGGGAAAAATTTTTTGAAAACCTACAAATTTTGGACATTATCAAAGTGTGAAATCTTGAGTTGTACGAAATTTAAAAAACCACTCAGCTAGCCTCAATTCAACTTGGAACTATTTTGTTGTGCGGGAAAATTCGCCGCGCATTAATAATTTGCGTTACGCTCTCAGCAATATGATTAAATTTTTCAAACCGCGCATAATTGATCTGACTTTAGAAGAAAACGGAATATTTATGCTCGTGCGGTTTTTTTTATTCAGTCAATTTTCATCGATCGAAATAATAATTTTCAACAAAATTTTTTTATACCCTATTGAAGATATTGACTTCTTAAGTTCAAATGTAAAAGATACTTTGCTTCCGATTATTTTTTATTAAGTTCTGGGGGTTTGAAAATCGCCAATTTTGCCATGTTCTGGACTAAGTTATGCGCGCTTCGAAGGGTTTATTCATAATGCTGAGAGCATAACGCGAACTATTTATGCGTGACGATTTATCCCGCACAACAAAATCGTTCCAAATTGAATTGAGGCTAGCTATTTGGTCGTATTAATTTCGTACGACTCAAAATTTTACAGTTAGATGTTGTCCAAAATATATAGGTTTTCAATATTTTCTTTTCTCAAAAACTATTCGATATGAATCAAGGGACATTCGGAACATTCAGGGCTTTGCCCTGATATACGAACAGTCTTGTTTAGTCTAGAACATGGCCAATTTGGCAATTTTCAAACCCCCAGACTTTACGAAAAATAATCGAAGGTAAAATATCTTCTAACTTAGAACCAAATTAACATCCTCCCCCAAACAGCTGGGGGGAGGGGAGGATGTTAACTTGGTCCTCACTTTTTCCAGTTTGAATCCGCGATAATAATGAACCCAATTTGAAACAAAAGAATTCTCCAACTAATTGCGCTGATTCAACTCTGTAATAAAACAAAATCGGACTTTTTGAGACGCGAGAAGAAATTCCAAAATTGTTTTGATTTCTGAGAGTAAAACGCTTCACGTATTCGAAACACTACAATTTACGTGTTATCAAATATATCAATTTAATCAATTTAAGCAATTTAAAGCACAGTTAAAACATGCAGAACTTCACCTTGATACGAACAGTTTTTTTCAACAATATCTTCAGGGGCGGATCTAGGATTTTCTCGAGGGTGGGGGGCGGATTTTCAAAAATTTTCCAAATTTTGACGACCTTTTTTTTAGGTCGACCAAATTGATTTTTCGAGCTCTCCCAAAGCACTGTTTTGCCCCTATTTTGGCAAAATTTTCTGCGCCGCAGGCAAATTTTTGAAAAAACAGTCAAAAAAGCCGTTTTTGAGCACTTTTTGAAAAATTTTGACAACAAAATCGCGTTTTTTTTGGCGCGCGCTCCCCCTCAAAGTTAGTATATATTGGCGCCAAAGGCGCCTTTAGAAAAATTTTAAGGTCGGTCGGCCAAAAATGGATTTCTGAAAAAGTATCATAGGGGGGACCAGCTAGGATAAATCATACATATTTGATCTGACTTTAATTACTTAAACTCTCCTGACTTAAACTTCAAACACTGTATAAAATCTAAGATTGCTTACAATGTTCGATTGATATAAAAATTGATATACAATTTAACAATATTGATATCCTGACTTAAACCACTCCATACACCAGAAAAATGATGCATTGTGAGTTGCGGTAACAGAGAAAATGAAGCCGAAATGTAAAAAAAATTTTAATTTTCCAGAATATATTTCGGCTGAGCCCCGCGGTCACTAATTTTGCTGGAGTTTTTGCAAAAAAATGAAGATTTGACAATAAGTCTTCGCGTCCTCCGAAAAATATTCAAGGCCTTTCCAATTTTTTAAGTTTGGTTGTCCTGGAAGGGCGAGTGGAAACCATTATCGGCGACTGCCTACCATTATTGAGGGTTGTAATTTTGTCGCTGTTTGCATACATGAATGTTCTGTTTGCAGCAGTAGATGAGTCATCGGTAGTGGAGCTAATAGTTGAACTGTTTTCATCTGTAAAATCAACTTATTTTTATAGGAGCAAGAGTAGCTAATTGCTATGTAAAAAAAGCAAAAAATTCCGACAAGATTGGAAAAAAAGGAAGCAAAATTTTTTCTTTTCCAATTATTTTCTTATTGGAAAAAAAAATTCAAAAAGTTATTTCAATTTTATATTTTTTCAATAAGTGAATGCTACATAAATGAGTTAATGTTAATGATAGTTAACTCATAGAGTAATTTCGGATAGGGTACACCGTCTGCTCGTCACGCTATCTTATTTTCGGCCGGATAGATTCGTGCAACTTCTTAGTCTAATACCGATCCTAGTCTTACTCTTATATCTACTAGTCTCAGGGTGTTTAACTAGTCTCTGCTAGGCTCAATAGATTTAGAGTATACTGGCTTATTGCGACTGCTGAAGTTCTCTTGGAGAGGCAACTAATTTCTAAGTTAAATTCAAATCTCTCTGGTGCTGAAATCACAAGTGATTTCAGCACTTACAAATAAGTGGGTTGTTAGTTGGATGGATTATGATTGGTTAATATTAAATACTTTACAGTGGTAAAATATCTAAATTATCCAATAATAAAATGTAGTTTAAATCAGGTTCCATAAATTTACAAAATAATGATATTTTTGAAACTTTGACCTGAAAGCAATTTTTTTTTGAAAATTGTGATTTTTTTTAGGTCGACCAAATTGATTTTCAGAGTTCTACCAAAGCACAACAAAAACCCTGTTTTGGCCAAAATTTATGCGCCGCAAGCAAAATTTTGAAAAAAAACAGGCAAAAAGGCGTTTTATGCACTTTTTGGAAAATTTTGACCGAAAGTACGCTTTTTTTCGGCGCGCGCTCCCCCCTTAAAATTAGTATATATTGGCGCCTAAGGCGCATTTAGAAAAATTTTAGGGTCGGTCGGCCAAAAATGGATTTCTGAAAAAGTATCATAGGGGGGACCCTTTGAGTCGGCTGGGGTCCAATCCCTGAGGGGGGGGCGTCCGTTCCCCCCCCCCATAAATCCGCCCTTGAATATCTTTGCCGGGAGCTCACATTGTTTGTGAATTTTCTATGAAAATGACTGATTGTGTGCCAATGACAATCGCTAAATTTCTAATCAAGCTAGAAAGATTTTTCATTACAAAACACATTGATGGAGTGATTATAGAACATAAATTTGCGTCCATGCTTCATCAAACCCGAAATTAAACTTTTTGGCGATATTTTTTCAAATCTCGTTACTAAGTAGGTTCATCATTTTAATGGAGTTTTAGTTCTGAACTATTACGTTGCCGTTGACGTACATAGACCATAAAATGCAACTGATCTTCTATCCAATTTTGAGAGTAGATTTAGTTACTTAGTTACATTAATTTAACGTCTGCGCCATTTGAATGTTAGGTAGTAAATTAAAGGTTGCTTTCATCTATCATAGTGATTGGGTTTTGTAGATCATGAAATTTTTTCTCAATTTCAATTTTGTAGCTTTAGTGGCAAAAAAAAATGCAAATTTTATATTTTGTTATATCAGTTTACTACCTAAACACAACTTTGGAAAGCAAAAGAAATTGAGCTACAAGACTAAAGGCCAAAAATCACCAAAATTTCTGTTCCGCAATAAAAGAAAATTTTCCTGTCTGAGTTTTGACTCTGTTCGTATTAATGCAAAACATGTAACAAACGTATCAGGGCCGCGCCCTGGATATTTTAACTGCCCTTTGAGGTATCTATAGTAAGTTTGCGTTAAAGGTGAAAAAATAAAAAAATTTAAAAGTTTAAGTTTTTTTGAAATCTTCCTGCCGCACGGTTTGTAGTGAAATACAAGACATGTCTCCTATCTAGTAACGTCAATTGAACCTTGAATCACTTCAAATTAGAATTGTCAATCTGTTGAAAAAATTGAAGAATTGCGCTCAATAAATGCTTTTAAATTAGCAAAATAAGAAATTTTCAAACCCCAATGAGACAAGAGATCAGAGCTAAAATATCTTTTAGTCTTAGGCCCAAGTAATCAAGTTCTTTTTAATGGGTTTGAAAAAAGTTTAAAGACTTGCTAGCTAAAAATTCGAAGTTTGCCTTTCAAGAACTATGGAGCTGTGCTTGCTTTGAAAAAAAATCTAAGATTTTTTTTTTTGAATAATAGAAAACCATAACCCTAACCCTTAATCGCTATAAACAGTACAAATTGATAAACTTCGCTTTTAAAAGTATCATATATAGACCAGAGAGCAAGCCTCAATTCAGTTTGGAACGGTTTCTAAGACAGGTTGAATCTCCGATCACGCATTAAAAGCGCGAAATATATCGCTCTTCAATTCTCCCAAATTGACATAATCGGCAGTCTTGAAACCACCATAGTTAAGTAGAATAAACTTTTTAAATTGACAAAGTGATAATTTTTAAATTTGAGCTCGGAACGACAATGCTTTGTAAACTTTTGTTGATCTAGAAAAAAATTGTGCCACAAATTCTAGTTTAAAAGTCAAGATTTGTTTGAAGAAAAAAAACCGCACCGAGCATTCCGTCATTTTTTTTTTAAATTGGAACAGCAATTGAGTTTCAAAATTGCCTGAAGTAACCATTTTCTTCTTTTTTTCTCATTAATAATCTAACCATATTAGCTTCGTAAAAATTTTCTAATTTTTGCCCTCCTAATTTGTTTCAAAGTGATTGTGTTAACTTTGCGCAATGCAGGAAATTTCAATTTCAGAAAAAAAATTGATATCGAAAACATTATTTTGGCTGAAAAACTATTTACTAATTCAAAATTTTGATTGATTTCTTAAGCAGTAGGAAGTTTAAAACTTTTGCTTGAATAATTAAACAAATTGTTTTCTTATTTATTTTCTTAAAATTTTATCTAGAGACTGAAGCTTTTTGAAAAGTATCTAGGTCTGGTGATTTCACTACAGTTCAAAAATATTCGGTCCAGAAACCACTCTAATTTCCAAAAATTCAATGGGTTCAATTTTTGTTTTGATGACGCTTGTTATTTTTTTATACATGAATTTTTTTATGGCAGTAAAATTTTTCAAAACTGAAATAATTTTCAATAGTTAAAAAAAATGATTTGTTTACTCAAAAGCGTTAGCATATTCTTTAGGAGTGTTAAAACATTAAGCACTCTGCACTTTTACGAGCAATTTTAGGCTCACTCAAGATTCCATATTCAATCAAACAAATTTAATCATTCGAGAAAAAAAAACAATTTTTGACACCATAATATTGCGCGAGGGAGAAGATACAGAAAAAACTTTTTGAAAACTTTTGCTTTCTTTCTCGCCAAACAAATTAGTTTAAATACTATACCATGAAAACTCAAACTTTTCACATTATACGAAGAACTTTGTTATTATGATTGCTTGTTGTTGGTAAATTTCAATTTTTTACCTTTTTTTGTCATACATGACATCTGAAAATTATCCGGACAGAACAAACAAAATTTGAAATTTCCAACGCGCTTTTCTCAAACTAGGTCAAAGTTAGACAAAAAGTGATTGAAACAATAACGAAATTGCTGAAAGTTTCACAAGAACATATATAGTGCAATTTGTTTCCCAAAATTTTCAACCAAAACTTTACTCAACCGAAATTCTCAAAACATGGTCAATGTGGCGTTTCTAATTATTTAAAAATCACGCTGAAATTACCAAAGCAATATAAAAAAGTTTTTTACATGGCCCAGGGGGGGGGGTGGTGGTGGTGGCAATGCGCTATAATAATTTTCGTGAAATTTTAAGCAACTTTTGAGAAAAACGCGTTCGAAATTTCAAATGTTCGTTGTGTCCGGTTAATTTAAATCAGCACTGTACCATCTGATAAAATTTGATCCCCTGCACTCAAAATGTTAAATGTTTTTTTTCTGCCATTGTAACAAAAAAAATTACAGGGATTAAAACATGCTTATTTTGCGAGTTTGGGATCATAATAGCGAACAAAGTTGCCAGATTAATTCATCGGCAACGATATATACCACGGTGTATATTTTTCCCGATGCATATATCTGATTCATAGCTTATTCCAAGTTAAATTGAGTCTCACTAATTCATCCGACTTTCACGTTATAAACATTACGTTATTATTTTCATGCCATGCTGGGGGAAAATGACCGTGAAAAAATTGAAACAAAACTAATTTCCAGTTTCTTTTAAAAAACATTTTATCAATTTTTCACCATTAGCTCTAAAAACTCCCCAAAAGGCTGTCTGATACCATGGTATAAGCTTTTGGGTTTCAATTCTATGCTATATGAGCTAAATGGTGTTTTTACCGATACAGTAGCTTAGCTGGTTTCTTTTGTAAGTGGTATTTTTGAACGTAGAAAACTATACAGGAAGTATGCTGAAAACCTGTAGGTGCTATTTGATTCCATTTTTCAATTTGAAGATCAAATGGGAATTAGAGTAGCCTTTGAAAAGTTATAATCACGTGTGACTAGCACCCTCTTTTCATGCTGTGTGAACAAATTAAATTTATATCATGGGGGACTTATATCATGTATACTGCATGCTGAAGTTCGTGATAGAAAACAGTTTGAACAGAACTTGAAAGTAATCATTGATTTTTGCAGATCTCCAGTACTTTTTGGGAAAAAAGTCATTTCAGTTCAGTACAACTAATAATGTCATCTTATGTAATTCTTATGTCACCTAAATTTGATACTGGTTCAAATTGTATTAGAGAATTGGTTCAAATATAACTTATTGTCATCTAGCCGTTTCAGTATCCGTAAAGTTTCATTTAATTCAAAAACTGGCTGGGGTCTGGTCGATTTTCCCGGGTCTTAAAGAAAAGGAACTTTTTTTGCAGTAGAGAAACTTTATTGAGTAAAATTTAAGATACACTTTTGCGGAAGCAAAAACATCATGCTCAGTCAGCCTTACATGACTTACTTGCTTATATAAAAGCGTTTCTTAATTTTTACTCAATAAAAGTTCTCAACTGCACAAAAAAAATCAATTTCAATTAGGGTCCGGGATTAATCGATGGAACCCCTGCCAGTTTTTGAAATGATAAAACTTTAACAATCAATCCAATTAGGTATGCAAAAACCAATTCATCTTGATATAAAACCGAAGGCTTACAACCAAAAAAAAAATGTTGACATTGTGAAACTTTTGAGACGATGGTTAAAAGAGTCTGATTATGATTCCTTTCAATTACTATAACCCTCACTTATGATGGTTTGTTTGAAAGGAAGAATCAGCAAACTCAGATTCCAGAGCTTTTGGAAAGTACGAAACATGTCAAGTGTTTTTATTTTTAGCCTAAGGTTGCGAATACGATTTATTCAAACAATACATAAGAACTGATTAACCAGCCTTAGCTCATTAAAGTATATATATATATATATATATAACAAAGGACACAATGTCAAATCACAAATTATTAAAAACAAATTTGCTTTGTAACATATTCACCTGATGAAATTATTTGGTTTGCAACTATATTAAAAGTTTAGAAGAAATTTGTGGTCCAAAAAATTTTTGGTTTTCTGAGTTTTTGAGTTTATTGACAGATATACTTTTGAAATTTTGAGACAACCTTTGATATAAGCCAATATAAGTTGTGCTGGATTTCTATAACTTCAATCTTTATCAGGGGTTGGTAAAGTCAAATGGGAGATAAAATGTCAATTACTTAAAACTTATTTCAGATAAATGAATTTTGTCAATTAACAATTTACTGCTACTTTTGTTCCATTTTTCGGAGAAAGTGACGGAGTTTTTGTGCTCGAGGTGGTTTTCTAACTCGAAAAGTACTGTTGTCCTGAGATTGAATTGTTAAAATCATTTCATCTGTTATCTTTTTTGGTACAGTTATAAGGTTTACAAATTGCCAATTTGAAATAATTAACGCGCGATATTTTTCGTGCTTTAAACGCGTAGACAGAGATTTATTTGTTCCGACATTTAAAGAAAACGGAATATTTATGCTTGATGTGGTTTTTTGTTCAGTCAATTTTCGCCGATTGAATTAATTAGCTTTCAACAAATTTTTTTATACCCCATTGAAAATATTGACTGCGTGAGTTCAAATGATTTTGAAAAAAAATAACTCCAATTTTTTTTGTAAAATTCTAGGGGTTTGAAAAATGGTAAAATGGCCATTTTCTGGACTAAATAATTCGCGCTTTAAAGAGTTATTCATAATGAGAACGTAACTCGATTTATTTCGGCTAATTATCCTGCACAACAAATCGTTCCAAATTGAATATAGGCTAGTTAATCTGTCGTATTAGTTTTGTACGACTTAAATTCACATTTTGATTTTGTCCAAAATTTATAGATTTTCAACATTTTCTCATCTCAAAAATATTCGATATGAATTTAGGGACAGTCGGAACATTCAGGGCTTTGCCCTGATATACGAGCAGTCTTGTTCGTATTAGATATTGTTCCAAATTGGATCGAGACTCTGGTTTATAAATAATTTGCTATATTTTGTGCTATCAATTTGTGCTTTGTATAGCGTGTGGTGGGATGATTTTCAAAATAGAACCTCAAAAAAAATTTCATTATTTTTTCGAAAGTTTCATCAATTATTTTGTTTAAATTATTCCATAGAAATTAAAACGCTGTCAAAACATTCAGGGACTCGCCCTGATACGAGCAGTCTTGTTTGATAGATAATGGCTTTAGCAGCGTTAGTTTTTGACCAAAATTGATGGTTCACGCTCACGTTCAGAAATAGCTGCATCTCGAGATTCATCGGCAAAAATTTCTGTCGTAAGTCACCAAATGCAAGCCCGGTTTCGCGGAAAATGTTTTCCGTCTTATACGATATTGGTCTCAAATGTCGTATATCATGATAGAGTCTGTCAGCTTTCAGCTGATTTTTTTGGTATTTTTCTTCTTTTTCAGAAACTTTGGCGCAAAGTTGTCCTCAAAATGAATCTCACTTCAGATCTGAGCAGTACTTGTTTTTTTTATTGGTTCTCAAGCACTTGAGTCTGAATTGTGAAACGAGTAAGTTCGACTGAAAGTAACAGCAGCTTGCAAGTTTTGTAGTCAATTTACTCAAATTCGAGTTAAATGACTATACACTTTGCAGGCTGCTGTTACTTCTTTTCTTCCTCGCTTAACTCGAGTTTACAAGAATCACCAAGATATCATAAGCTCCAATCAATTGCAATGAATTGACCATGCTTGTCAAAAGTCTTAAAATGGAAAAAAAAAGTGTGGGTCATTTAATTGCCCCAATTAATTGCAATCAATTGGCCACCATTGACATTTCCTTGGCGCTCGTTTTTAATTCAGAATTTAAGCCTATCATGAGACCAGTTAATTTTAGGTTGAGAAATTTTCCCAGCTCCCCCTGCTCGAAAAATTTATAAGAAAATTGGGAAAAACTTTCGCCGAAAAATTCGTGATTGTTAAAATCTTTAAATATGGTAACTGCTGTCGAAGTGACGCACAACCTGACTGCTTGGCTTAATGGTTTTGTAATGGCCTCACAACTTTTTATTCGTTTTTCGTTGACTGCATAGGCAGATGTTTTTGCAACTAGAAGTGTTTACAAATCAAATCTTTAATATGAGTTTATTAAATTTCTATTGTTTTTATCTCTTTTTTTCCCAATGATATAAATGATTTGATGCAACATACAGTGTATCAATGCCAACAACTTCATGGTGATTACATGGGTAATGTGAGCCCCTCATTTTATCACAAAACTTTATGTCAGTTGTCTTTCCGTTGTTAATACACTATGATCCATATCCTCTTAATTAAAACGCTTTCACAAAAACCTGCTCTAGCTGGGGATTTATTTATTGAAAAAATACAGTTATTGAATAAAACTGCTCGTATATCAAAGCGAAGCCCTGAATGTTCCGACTGCCTTTTAATTGGTCTCAAAAACTGTAAAGTTTGTACTCAATAGCAAATCTTAAGAGTTAAAAATCTAGATCGAATAACGAAAAAGGATTGCTAAAATCAAGG